>NC_039363.1:135270358-135476176 GCF_003573695.1 Papaver somniferum | reverse complement strand
AAATTAGCACAACTCATAAAAGAAAATAAAAACAATAATAATAATAATTAAGACAAGCCCATAAAAGAAAAGAAAAAAAAAAGAAAAAGAAAAATAAAAGAAAAATAAAGAAAAACAAAACAAAATAATTACAGTCCCAAATATAAAAAAAAAGAAAAAGAAAATAAAAATTATTACAATCCCAAATAAATAATTAAATTAATTATTACAAGCCCAAATTTGAATTTAAATGAGGCCCAAGTGGGTTAACTCATGGGTTAGGCTTACTTGTTTTTTGGAGGGAAGCCCAAAAATAGGCTTTTAGTCCCCTTTTAGTTGCACAGCCCAGTTGGGCTTTAGGATCGTCCTAAGCAGCTCACGTCCAAGCCCAGCAGCAGCAGCGAAGCCCAAGAGCAGAAGTTGCAACCCCAGCAGAAGAAGTTGAGGTTACTGAGCCCAGCTCAGTTGGTTAAAGCCCAGCAACAAAGGTTGGATCAGAGCCCAGCAGGAGAGGTTGCACAAGCCCAGCAGCAGAGGTTGGCAGCCCAGTTGGCTTGGCAGCAGGCTTGGCAGCAACAACAGCAGCAGCAGCAAGCTTGGCAGCAGCAACAGACTTTGGCTTGGCAGCAGCACCAGCAGCAGCAACAGCAACAGCAACAGCTTGGCAGAGAAGGCAACAGCAGCAGCAGGCTTTGCAGCAGCAGCTCAGGTAACAGCAGATGACAGTACCACTCCCCGGCAGCGGCGCCAAAAACTTGGTGTGAAAATGGGGAGCACACAAAACACTTGCAAGTATACAAGGTCAAGATTTATAATATAGTGATGAGTGGGGGTTTGTCCACAGGGAGAGGAGCATACAAGAAGTCTTCCTAGGCTAACAATGGTGACAATGCACTAAGGCAGTGAGCAAAACAAGGTAAATGGCATGAACCAAAGATGCAAGGTAAAGCAATAAAGAAACAGTTAAGAACCACAGCAGGGAAAGATAACAGACAAGGTAAATCAGCAAAGAACCAAGGCTTGGAAGCCAAGGGCAAGGTGAGTTTGTGCACTGACTTCAGTGCACAGTAGCTACAAAGTGCAAGAAAATAAAAGGCAAGAAAATAACTGAATTGCAAACACACAGGACTGAAAATATAAGTGACTGAAAGGGAATTGGTGGGTAAGCCAAGGCTTAGGATCCACCTTGTGTCCTAATCAAATGACATGTTTCTAGGTTGTGTTTGTTCCTATGCATACATCTAGAAATGGAAGAATACCAATTTGCTCACTAGTCTGCCCCTAGCATTGGCTGTCTTTTGACAGTACAGCCAATCACAGGCTCTATGAGCATTGGTATCTCTCATTTGCTCAATCAAAACATACAAGGAAGTAACTATCCTAGCTTCTAGTCACTTGACAGTGCACAAGGCTTCACTGAGCCTTGACCTGATGCTGATTAGCTCATGCTAACCATGATGTAGCAACATACATACATTAACACAGATGATTCATACACAACTAGCAACATTTGAGATAACTAAAAATATATGCAATTTTCAACTTGTTAACTGATAAGCACTGAAATTGAAATTCATAAATATTTGTAGTAAATTCTCTACTGGCTAGTCCAGAGAGATACACAGTGTCTTTCACACACTCCACACAACACCAATTTATACCCAATTACCCATTTAGGGTTTTCCCCCAATTTTTCCCCAAAATCAGTAGAACTAGGGTTTGGTGAAATTGATTTACCTACTGTTGATGAGATACTCGCTCCATCTCGTCGACCCACTCTTCTCCTGCTTCTTCTCGTTCCTCTCATGCTCCAATTGTTGCTTTAATCATCACTTATATCCCCAATTTCTCACCTAGGGTTTCAGTGAGCAGAGAGATGAGAAATTGGAGAAATTAGTGATGCTAAAGAGATGGTACGTGATGGTGATGATGGGCTTAGGTAGAGTAGAGTTGGGGAGAAAATAGTGGAGTGATTTGGGGTGAGGTGGTGGTGATGGAGACGGACATGGTGGTGGTACGGAGTATGGTGGTTCTGCAGAGGGGGGTGATGGAGGAGATGGGTTCGATGGAGAAAGGGGAAGGGTGCGTTTGTTTGAGGTCTAGGGTGTTCGACACTTGGGTGTGAGGCGAGTGCATCGATTTTTGATGTTCAGCGAGACTAAGCCGTGGGATAGGGAGATGAAAGATCAATCGGACGGTGAGATGAAGTGAAGCTTGTAACGATCGCTGGATTATATAATACAACAAAATCAACGACGCCAGATGGAGTTAGGTGTTGTAGTGTTAGGCGGAGATATCCAACTTCGATGCACAGCAAGGGAGCGACCGTCGGATGCTTCTGAGAACTGATCTGACGGCTGAAGACGCAAGCGGGTATGGATTTGGGTTTGGGAAATGAGTTTGGGCTTGGAAAACCTTGAGCCCACTTCTTCTTTAAGAACAACTTTCTTCTTCTTGAGCCCATTTCCAGCTTTTTGGACGTGCGCTCCATTCTTTGCGGCTTCCTTGCGTAATTTCTCCCGGCTTTTCACCACTTTTCTGCTCTTTTTGCTCCGCAACTCATCCAATCTTTATTTATTACCTAAAAATGCAAAATTAATTAATAAAAATATTTATTCTTGAAAACAATGAAAATACAGAATGTGGGATAAAATGTAGAATTAATGCACAAAAGATGAGTAAATGCCAACAAAAAGGGATAAAATATATACAATATTTGGCACTCATCAAATACCCCCAAACCTGAATTTTACTTGTCCTCAAGTAAAACAAAACTAAGGAAATCCTAACTATACCACTGTTGCTGGTCTCTCGAATGCATTTAGCGTATGCACTAAGCCTTTTAAACCACTAAGTGTCCCTAGTGGACGAGTTGAAGTCTCGTGAAGGTTTGCTTAGAACGTACCTACAAAGTTCTAGGTCAAAATATAAGCTCAGATTCCATCAAATGTGACATGTGCAAAACAGTTTAAGCTCACATCAAAATGGAGATGTCAATCTAGCTATCAAAGGCACAATCCTAGCACTGATAACAAAAAAAGACATGTGATAAGAGTGTAAAGTGTATCTACACATGTGTAAAGAAAGATCTGAAGTTATGACTACTAATCACCAAGAGATAGTTTCTCAGGCTAAGAACCGAGGTCGAAATCTAGCTAGTTGTCCGGACTTTACGAGAATTGTGAATGAGTTGGAGGTATTTCACAATTACTCGCGTTGTACATCAATGGCATACACCCTCCTTGCTTATTACAATGAAACAACAAAATGACTCTTTACATGACTCTTATTTACATTGACTATTCTCTTTTTATTTTTGGAACAAGAGATGATGGAATTGATAAATACTTGATTTTTTTGGAAACACTTTTGATACATGTACAAAAGGAAACAAAAGATTACATGACACTTTGCAAGAGGTAGCCCTTTTTGATGCACCCAGTTAAATTCGATGGTTGTCTTTCTTAATGTAACCTCCACCTTCTATCCCAACCAACCAAAGAACAAGCTAGTCAAGTTTCGTTCAGTATTCTAAAGTGATTGGCAATCGTAACTTCCTATCAAACACCTTGAAGATCGAGGCCATACATGTATTGGTAGATCGTGCGCGTGCAAATTTCTTATCACAATGTGAATTGTGCTAGAATCAGGGTGCCTAAATATCTAGACTAAGACTCCTAATAATTACATATTTGCACAAGAGTCAACATTTCAAGGTAAATGAGCTCCATTTTTTTATGATTTTTTTAATTTTTTAATTTTTTATTTTGATTTTTCAATTTTTTTCAAAAGAAGAAGGAGTTCGATTTCAATTATAGCATATTATCATGGTATCTACTCTATACCCCCAAACCTAAACTAAACATTGTCCTCAATGTTTCAAAATATGGAAAGAATTATAAAACAATATATGAAGAGGAACATGATGAGTAGAGTAAAAGGAGAGAGAATACCCGATTGTACGGCGAAAGCTCGATTAAAACTCCGTTATTCAAGGCAAAAATCCATCATATTAGGAGTCACAATGGATGAGCACAAAATATATACAAAAGGAAATTTAACTAACACATTATGTACAAGAAAATTTGGTTTTTTAATGGGATTAGACTTTTTGGAAAAAATTTGGTTTTGTTGGGAAACATTTGGTTTTGATGGGAAAACGAAAATTTTTGGTTTTTAGGGAAAGATTTGGAAAACTTTTTGGTTATTTAGGGAAAGAGTGGACCAGTTTAGTCCACATAGACTGGGTCCTCCAGGTTGGTTGTTTCAATGTCGGGTGGAAATGGCTCAAGGAATGGCTTTAATCTCTGCCCGTTGACTTTGAAAACGTTCTTGTTGGAGACATCCTCCAGCTCTACAGCTCCATGAGGAAAAACTGTGCGTACTAGGTACGGACCCTTCCATCTGGAACGCAGTTTTCCTGGAAAAAGATGTAATCGGGAGTCATACAGCAAGACTTTCTGACCAGGAGTGAAGGATTTGCGTAGAATACGCTTGTCATGAAACATCTTCATCTTCTGCTTGTACAGCTTGGCACTGTCATAAGCCTCATTTCTCAATTCTTCCAACTCGTTGAGTTGAAGTTTCCGTTGAATTCCAGCTTCGTCCAGAGAAAAGTTCAGCTCTTTGACTGCCCAGTAGGCACGATGTTCTAATTCCACAGGTAGATGGCACGGCTTTCCATACACTAGACGATAGGGGGACATGCCAATTGGTGTCTTATAAGCTGTTCTATAGGCCCACAAAGCATCATTCAATCTCAATGACCAATCTTTCCTGGACGGGTTAACTGTCTTCTCGAGAATGTGCTTAATTTCCCTATTAGAAACTTCTACTTGTCCACTGGACTGAGGGTGGTACGGAGTAGCAACCTTGTGAGTTATGCCATACTTGCGTACTAAAGACTCAAAGTACTTGTTGGTGTGAAAATGGGAAGCACACAAAACACTTGCAAGTATACAAGGTCAAGATTTGTAATAAAAGGGGGAGTAGGGGTTTGTCCACAGGGAGAGGAGCATATAAGAAGTTTTCCTAGCTAAAGTGTGTAGTGAGCTAAGGGCAGGCAAGGTAAATGGCATACAGACAAGAATGCAAGGTAAGTAAAGAAAAACAGACAATAACCAAGGCTTGGAAGATAAAGCAGCAAAGAAACAGCCAAGAAAAGCAGCAAATAACCAAGGCTTGGCAGCCAAGGGCAGGGTGAGTTCAGTGCACTGACTTCAGTGCACAGTAGCTACAAAGTGCAAGAAAATGAAAGGCAAGAAAAGTAACTGAAGAAAATGACTGATCAGGAAGCAAACTTAGAACTGAAAATGTAAATTACTAAGAGGGAATTGGTGGGTAAGCCAAGGCTTATGATCCACCTTGTGTCCTAATCAAGTGACATGTTTCTAGGTTATGTTCATTCCTAAGCATACAACTAGAAATGAAAGAACACCAACTTGCTCACTAGTCTACCCCTAGCATTGGCTGTCTTTTGACAGTACAGCCAATCACAGGCTCTATGAGCATTGGCATCTCTCATTTGCACAATCAAAACACAGCAACAGGAAGTAACTATCCTAGCTCATTCACACTTGACAGTGCACAAGGCTTCACTGAGCCTTGGCCTGAGGCTGATTAGCTCATGCTAACCATGTTATGGCAACATACATACATCATATGAGATAATTTAAACACAAATTGCAACATATCAGATAACTACAACAGAAGCAATTCTCAACTGTTAACAGACAAGCACTGAAATTTTAAGTTCATAAAAATTTGTCTCAAATTCTCTACTGGCTAGTCCAGAGAGGTATACAGTGTCCTTCACACACTCCCCACAACACCAATTTATACCCAATTACACATTTAGGGTTTTCCCCCAATTTTCCCCCAAAATCAGTAGAACTAGGGTTTGGTGAAATTGATTTACCTACTGTTGATGAGATACTCGCTCCATCTCGTCGACCCACTCTTCTCCTGCTTCTTCTCGTTCCTCTCATGCTCCAATTGTTGCTTTAATCATCACTTATATCCCCAATTTCTCACCTAGGGTTTCAGTGAGCAGAGAGATGAGAAATTGGAGAAATTAGTGATGCTAAAGAGATGGTACGTGATGGTGATGATGGGCTTAGGTAGAGTAGAGTTGGGGAGAAAATAGTGGAGTGATTTGGGGTGAGGTGGTGGTACGGAGTATGGTGGTTCTGCAGAGGGGGGTGATGGAGGAGATGGGTTCGATGGAGAAAGGGGAAGGGTGCGTTTGTTTGAGGTCTAGGGTGTTCGACACTTGGGTGTGAGGCGAGTGCATCGATTTTTGATGTTCAGCGAGACTAAGCCGTGGGATAGGGAGATGAAAGATCAATCGGACGGTGAGATGAAGTGAAGCTTGTAGCGACCGCTGGATTATATAATACAACAAAATCAACGACGCCAGATGGAGTTAGGTGTTGTAGTGTTAGGCGGAGATATCAAACTTCGATGCACAGCAAGGGAGCGACCGTCGGATGCTTCTGAGAACTGATCTGACGGCTGAAGACGCAAGCGGGTATGGATTTGGGTTTGGGAAATGAGTTTGGGCTTGGAAAACCTTGAGCCCACTTCTTCTTTAAGAACAACTTTCTTCTTCTTGAGCCCATTTCCAGCTTTTTGGACGTGCGCTCCATTCTTTGCGGCTTCCTTGCGTAATTTCTCCCGGCTTTTCACCACTTTTCTGCTCTTTTTGCTCCGCAACTCATCCAATCTTTATTTATTACCTAAAAATGCAAAAATTAAGTAAGAAAAATATTTATTCTTGAAAACAATGAAAATACAGAATATGGGATAAAATGTAGAATTAATGCATAAAAGATGAGTTAAAATGCCAACAAAAAGGGATAAATATATACATTATTTGGCACTCATCATCGGTCCCTCATCTCTCCATAACTAGGTTTTATTACCCAACGGTCGCACAAACACTATTTTAATAAATGATGATTAAACCAGCATTTGATCATTCTTTCACCAACTGGTCAACAAAAGACTTTGGTGCATGCTCACTCGAGCACTTGGGCACTACATGGTCGGCCATCATACCATGTAGCCGGTCCCTCCTCCACTTAGTGACTTACTTTCAGTAAATTATCAATTGATCAAAATTAAGGTTTTGAACAAATGCTCTGCAAATCATAATTCTGAGCAAGATCAAACACTAATAATTTTATGTTGATCCAGCAACCAACATCTGGATTAATTATACAATATTCGGTCCAGCTACCAATATGTTAATTGGTCATGCTACCAATAATTTATCAAATGAGAAATACTTGCTCAGATGCTCGAATATTGATTCAACTTTCAATATTCACTAATTTATCGAATGAGCAATACTTGCTCAGATGCTCGAATATTGATTCAACTATCAATATTCAGTAATTTATCGAATGAGCAATACCTTTCTCAGATGCTCGAATATTGATCCAACTATCAATATTCAACAATTCATCATACGAGCAATATTTGCTCAGAGTATCAATATTCATTATATTGATTCAACTATCAACATCATTCATTCGAGAACTATACGTCTGAGCAGAAATGTTCAATTCGTGAATCCTAGAGCATTTAGCAATCATGCTCGACTGAACAATACTTAGACTCATTGTTTAATCAAGTCAATGAATGACTAATCAAATACACGTCTGCTTTGCAGATTCCACGTTCGTGAGACATCAATCACGTCAGATGGAGGATATTAATTAGGGTTTTGGTCTGGCAGCCTACGACACGTGTGTTCATCCACGATGAGAAATGTGATTAAGTCGTGCAAGCAATTGAGGGAGTTAGCAAAGTAGTGGGTGGACAATCAACCAAGTCTTCGCACGACCTGGAACTGTTTAAACCACGATTTCCCACTTTCCCACTCTTTCACTTGAGCAACCGTCACACTTACTGAAGATCAATATGTCTACTATTTTGGCAATTTAAATAAGTCTCTGAATCTACGATTGAACAACAAGAAGAATTCTATCCGAGCAATCACTCAAGAATTCAATCAATCGACCAGAACTTATTCGAACTCAACAGTTTACAGAAAACTTGCAGAAACCTTAAACACATTCACAATCCTTGATCATCATTGATCTCGCGCATTTCTCAGCTTTCCTCCTACAGATCAACCCTCTTCCCTCTTTGTGACCGAATTGATTCTGGAACAACCATTGTCTTGGTTTAGGCCGTAGTTCTACAGATTGATCTCTCGAATTGAAAGCACTCCTATGCAGTGCATCTGTTTGAGGATAGGAAGTTTGCTCGGTTGAGGAGCCTCCGTCCACACGTTCGTCTCTCCATTCCCTAAAAAACCAGCAAATCGTTTTTTCCCATCTACATGGTTTACAAGACGGGATGTGATAAAGAGTTACGTTGAGTTTATATTATGTACCAATATTTTTCATGTTGCACCATCATGTTAATCCGGCTTTCCCAATTAATTTTTCGGTCATGTATTCAGCCTGCTAATGTCTTCATGCACGCCACCACCGCCAGCAAGTACTCAATCAAAATGGTTGACACCATTTTTCGTGCCCTCGCTGTAGCAAGATAGTAGTGGATGAGATGAGACCTTTGGTGCGAAAAATGCAAGATTAAATAAGACATACCCATTACAAGGTTAAGTGCCGCCATAAAATACAGTATCATTCCTGATTGTGGATGCCTATACAACTGTTATTTTACTAGCTAGTTGACCAGTTTTTTCTTTTTTCTTTTTTGCCGTCAGGTTCCTGCTGCTCCCTGAAGTGGAAGATAACACAAGTTCTGTTGTTTTTGTCGCACTGGATAATGAGATCCATAAGTTGGATCGTCACACTGCTTCCCAGTGCTGTTGAGTGGGCAGTGGTAAAAGAGAGATTTAGTTCAAGATTTGGAAAAGATTACTATTGGTGTTGTAAACGGATCATTGGCTTCTGCAACACTGAAGTTAAGCCCAAGGCAACACTGTGTCTATGCAGAGAAGTAGTAGTATATATCTAGGAAAAGTGAATGAAGCTTTCTGAATGTTCACAAAACGTAATTTTAATGATCAACTTTGAGGTGCGTTTGGTTAAGCTTCATGGCGTAGTTACATGACAAGAAAACTTGAAGTGAAGGCACGAGAAAGGTCACCACACGAGGACCCTTAAAAAACACTATCCAATTGAACTAGCCCGTGCATTTGCACGGGCATACAAGGACCTTGTATTTTAATAAAGGTACCGGGCCTAAACCCATTACCCTTGTAAGAGTAATCTAGAGAAACGTGTACGTGTAACTTAATAGTGTAGTCATACTATACGGGATCATTAAGGGTTTGTTGTCTAATTTATTAGTATAAAAAACTTTCTCTTAATTTTTGTCAAGGCTGCTAACGAGATGTCAGGATTAGTTGGGGTATACCAAGTCAGGATAAAACTTGTTTTATCCTATATAGAAACTTGTTTTGTTTTATCTTGATATTGGTACACCCCACTTAATCTGGTACCCCTACTAGCAATCTTGCTTTTTGTGGCTTATCTTTGTCTTCCGATGAATAAGTTAGTATAGAAGCATGTAACTGTTATTTTTATTTTTATTCCAATAGAAAATTACATTGTATTACTGATTTGTAGATCTGGCGAATGGCATAGTGTTCCAATTATACAATTATTGCTTAACTTCAAGTTACAACATTTCATTGTTGCTTAACTTTAAGTTGAGCACTAGTTTTCCAAAAAGCAGTGAAGAAGCTGGACATTTCCCCAAATGGGTACAAATTCACATGGTAAAAATCTGTATATACTAACTGGTATGCGGTCGAAGGCTGTCGGATTTTTTTTTGGCATTTTTATTGACTTTTTAATATTAACCAAGCGAAAACCAAATTATAAAATATTTTAGTTAAATTAGATATAGTAATTTAGATCGTTTCTTTTGTCTTCACGTCGTATATTTGCCGTATTTTTATTGATTTTACATGAGTTTTATAATTTTGACCCCATTAAGAATAAAATTTCAATTTTATAAAGCATATTTATCCCCACAAGATATGTAAATTGTCAAAATTATAAACCTAAATCTGGGATTTCAGAATCAAGTGGGGTCGACGGACCCCATTTGTCCCTACATCCCTCCGTCCCTGCCAAAAAGTGATGCATGCCATATTCTAATGGGTTAATGGTTCAGGTTAAGTTTTTTTTGTTGAAATATGTCATGTTTATAAATTTAGTTTCCTCTGTTCGCTGCAGATGACTCCAACTCGATTTAACCATGTGACATATATCCAAAATGTTTGTAGGAAGATTAGGAAAATTATTGTTTATTTTTTTGTTAGTTATTTGTAAAGCCAATATTCTTACCTTGGTTATATGTTACTGATTTTAATGATCACGATTTCTTCAGATTAAATAAACAAAAGACATGTCTTTTTATATAAGATTTTAAAATACAGTAAAACTTCGATAAATAAATAGCACCGAAGAAAATTATTATTTTAATGAAGTTATTAATTTATCAAGTTAAAATTTAGCCTGTACAAACCTAGTTGGGATCAGAAAATTTTATTATTTTAGCGAAGTAATTAATTAATCGAAGATTTATCGAAGTTCTACTGTAATGTTAGTTACTAATATCAGAATGCATATCTTCTCATATTCTGAAATTAAGGAATTTTAAACCAAAGGACAAAGTAATCAAAAAAACATAGCCCTTCTAATTTTAAAATTCGTAATAGATATTCCACGTGGAAGAACCAAGATAGGGCAACACGAGTCACACAAATTTTCATGTGATATACATAAGAATACGTTTACCACTAATCTGTAAGTCGATATGCATATAGCTATTCCGCTACTTGTACGAATACATGTAATACGGGTTCAGACTTATAACAGTTTTCCCAGTAAAACTGATACCACTGTCTTGTATTCGAATCAGTATTAGTTTTATATTTCTCTAAATCGATTCGAAACATTCCTGAATAACATCAATGACACATAGCACTGTTCCATGCTATTTCCGAATGATAAAGTTGAATCACAATTTTGATTCCGAACAGTAAATTGTCCTTAACCGAAATTCATCAAGTATGGACAATTGTTTAATCTTAGTCATTATATTTCGAGAAATTATCAAGATAAACATGACTCGAAATTCTTGCCTATGCATACTAGTCTAATTAGTTATGTGACATCGTCTCAGATGATAGAAAGTGAATATAACTGAGATATAAGTGGTTCAGTCTTCACTTACCTTTTGTTGATGAAGTTCTCCAAAATCTTCGGTTGATCTTCTCCTTCAAACGGTAGAACGCAATGATGACTGCTGTGATCCTCTGTTTCTCAACTACGTTTTTATCCTAGTTCGAGACTTAACTAATTGTAGACTAGAAATCATGATATAGTTTTGACAACAAAATTTGAAAACAATCTTGAGATAGCGCAAAACTTGTGAGTTCGATCGAGCAATGCTCTAACAAGGTGGCTTTATTTTTCATTTACCTTTTATTTATGACCTCTTCACAGTCTAAAAACTAGGTTCACTACTAAAAAAATGAACAAATACTTATTTATTTTTTCAAGAACTGGAATCGTCTAAGAGAAGTTTCTTCATTTTCTGATTTTCTTGTTCTACTCAAATAGGGGGAAGATGGATGAAAATGAAACCAGCCGAGAGTATGAGAGACTTAATGGAGGAACTCTTAGATATAATAAGTCTATTTAGATAATATAATCAACCTTATGATGATCGATTGCATAATAGATTTCAGAGTATTCTTTCTGATATTCTCTAATTTTATGTTCATCCTTCAACCACAAGTTTGATAAATATTTGTCTCTATTTCTCTTTGAAATCACATATTATCCACCTCTTATTTTATTTTATTTTATCATCTAAGGATACAAATGTGGTTGGAATTTTAAAATTTCCCGGGAATTTACTTCCATGGGAAAGCTAATGTTGTAATTCCTTTTTATTTGTCGAGTCTTGCCTTTCTTATTTGTTAGAGCATTGCTTGGTCGAACTCACAAGTGTTGCTATCTCAAGCTTGTTGTCAAAACTGTATCTTGATTTCTAGTCTACAATTATCTAAGTCTCGGATTAGGATAGAAGATGTAGTTGAGAAACGGACATCATCGCATTCATCATTCCGTTCTACCGTTTGAAGGCGAAAATCAACCGAAGCTTTTGGAGAACTTCCTCAACTAAAGGTAAATGAAGACTGAACCACATATATCTCAAGTTGTATTCATCTTTCTATCTATGAGACGTTGCCGCGAAACTAATTAGACTATCATAAGCATATCAAGAATTTTGAGTCAAGATTCTTCTTGTAATTAGTCCTCGAAAAATGACTAAGCTTAATGAACATTTCATACTTGTTGAATTTCGGTTAAGAACAATTTGTTGTTCGCAATCAAAATCATGATTCAATATTATCATTCTAAAATAGCATGGAGCAGTGATATGTGTCATTGATGTTATTCGGAATGTTTCAAATAAATTTGGAGAGAAATATAAAACTACTATAAATTCGGATATAAGACAGTGTACATATTAGTCTTATAAACTGGGAAAACTGTTATAAGTTTGAAGCTGTAGTACATGTACTCGTACACGTAGCGAAGTATCTATATGTCGACAAACAGATTTTTGGTACGCATATTAGTATGCACACCTTTATAATTCTGGGAACTCGTGAATTCGGATAGGTACGAAAATCAGTACGCGTACTAGAAAGGAAATGTTAGTTATGGAACCAGTTTTCTCCCCATACCGGTACATGTACCAGGAAAGTTCTTTGGACTCCGGAACGTGTCTATGTTTAAATTGCATACATAACATTGAGCATACCAAAATATTTATGTGGACTCCGGAACTCGTTATGTTTAAATGGTATCCATACCAGTACGCATACCGAAATAGTTCTGTGAACTCCGGAACTCGGTTATGTCTTAAGGTTTACATACCGGTATATGTACCGTGACATAACTGTTCACGAACAGGTTAAGTACTTGTACTTTGTGTTAGAGCACTGCTCGGTCAAACTCACAAGTGTTGCTATCTCAAGCTTGTTTGTCAAGTTTAGTTGATCATATACTTGATTTCTAGTCTACTTATAGCTATGTCTCGGATTAGAATAGAAGTGTATAGTTGAACTTTATACTTCCCGGCGTTCACATATTGAAGAAGAAGATATACTGAAGAGCTTGGAGGAACTTCATCAACAAAAGGTATGTGGAGTCTAAAACTTATCTATCACTCAGAAGTCTATTTTATTCTATCTTCTAAAGAGACTAAATCGTATAGTAATATAAAGTTTTATATTATACACAATTGAAATTCCAAACCGAGTTTATCTCGTTTATCTATTTCTCGAAATACGTGTAGCTAAAGTTCATCATCTACTTTTGTTCGCGTACTCAACTTGTGAACGACACGACAAGGCAAGACCAAAGTCCGGAATTGTTGTTCGCGTACTCTATTTTCAAACACAGTGGTTAGGTTCTAAAATCGGAAAGTATGAAATACATACTCATGAACTCAGGTTCGTTTTCAATGCAAAGTCCCTGGAACTTTAATGAAATAAGGTATACGAACTTTTTGCAAACCGTGGCATTATGTTCATGAATTGGTTCTTGCATAAGTATTTTGTACAATTACAAACCAAACCGATTTTGTTTCAAATGGTTCATATATATTTCTATAAGATAGTGACATTTGAACAACTCTCTTTAAACACATTTAGATTCATTTGATTATCTATCATGATTGATTGATCATCATATTTGATCTAGAAATGTTAGATGAATATGGCTAAAATATAAGTGTTCATGTGTCTAACACTTCGGGTAAGGTTCATCCATATCTAAATATAGGTGTATTTCATTTGTGTGTATCAAGCTACTCGAGAATCATCTCTGATAGGTAAGATATAAAAAGTAATCACGACATTTCTTCATCTCATACTCTTGTGATTCCGCAATAACTTTGTCTGTTAATCAGTTAGGTTATTGTGAGTTGACTAATATTTTAGGCTGCTCTTCGGGAGTATAAGACCGGATTATTAGTTGAGTTTCCTGTTCACCTTGATTTATCTAAAGACAGAAACAAAACCAGAATAAACATATCTATGGTAGAAATATTTTTTTACAAGTCTTTGACTTTGGGCCGTAGAAACTCTTAGTTGTGGGTGAGATCATCTAAGGGAATCGTGTGCGTAGAGTCCTACTGGGATTCAAGAGGCATAAGAAACGTGACTGTACGTTAATCGGTGTGAGACTTGGTTAGGGATCAACTACATACCAGTATGAAGTTAACTTGTAGTAGGCTAGAGTCTGTAGCGGCTTAATACAATGTGGTGTTCGAATCTGGACTAGGTCCCGGGGTTTTTCTGCATTTGAGATTTCCTCGTTAACAAAATTTATGGTGTCTGTGTTATTTCTTTTCCGCTTTATATTTGTTTATATAATTGAAATATCACATGTTGTGCGTAGTTCAATCAGTTGATAAATCCGACCTTGATTGTTGGATAAAACTTGATTGATACTCGGCCATTGGTCTTTGGTACCATCCGAGTTATTTTCATATCAATCAGGCTCACGGATTTCTATCTAGTTGATAACTGATTGTATTGAGAAAGAGATAAAGCTCTATGATATATTTCTTGATTGAGTCTCACTTTTAAGTTGGTGCTCTCGAAATTATATTGGAGTTTAGTCCATACAGATTGCTGAACGAAATATTGGGTGTGGTTGTTATACCCCCGCACGTTAAATTGGTATTAGAGCAGGCAAACACGCTAAAACCTCACAAGTCTATGGTTGAAGCAATCCAATGTGTATGGAAAATTAAATCTCTGTTGACGCTTCATCAGTTTTAGATCTACCCAACTCCGGGTGTGTTCTAGAAACTATCGTTGAGGTTGAGTGTTTCGATCTAGAGAAAATCATCAAAAATCTTTGTCGAGAAAAACAACGATTGATAAGGAAAATTGATGGTCTTCGTTGCGAAATTTACATCAAAGATTCTGATCTTCGAGAATGTTCTGACGAGGTAGTTGATCTCCAGAACAAGTTAGATGAACAAATCCGGAACAATACTGATCTTGTTGCAGACATTGCAAAGAATAAGGATTTGAAGTCTGTCAAAGAATCTTCAATGAATTTGAGAAACTCCTTTAATTCTTCTTTGAAGGATTTTCGTAAGTAAGGAGATAAGCGAGGGTTAGACTTTGTAATACCCGATGTGACTCAGAATTTCTCAGATGAGTTTAGAGATGTTGGTTCATGTATGTTTTGTGGTTCTCGTGATCATTTTCAACATATATGTATGCCTTTTAAGAAAAGTTTAAAGGTTTCTAGTGATATTCATAAGAAAGCTGAACAATTGTTTACTACTCTAAAAAGGTGTACAAAACTAACAAGAAAACCCAAATGGGAAAGTAATGTTAGTATGGGAGCCTTTTCCCTAAAATCAACATCACCCTTTCAATGGTTCCTTGATAGTGGATGTAGCACGCATATGACAGGTGATCTTTCTTGGTTTGTGAACTCAAACGATTTTGATGGAGGACCAGTAACATTGGAGATGGGAGTTGTTGCTACATCAACAAAAAGGGGATGATGAAACTCCCAGGTGTTCCTGAAATCCATGATGTCGTACACGTTAAAGGTATGACTGCTAATCTTTTTTCTGTTAATCAAATTTGTGACAAAGGGCCATAAAGTTGTCTTCAGTGTGAATGGATGTGACATTGTAGACAAGACTGGAAAAGTTATTTTTCAGGGAACTCGTGGTAAAAATAATTGTTATCTCTTGGATACTCAGTTTAATAATTGTTGCAATTTGACTAAGGTGGAATCTACACATCTCTGGCATGAGCGTTTTGGTCACATTAATTATCGCCTTCTAACTAAGATCATTAACAAAGAACTTGTTATAGGCATTCCCAAAATCAATGCCAAGAATGATGGTGTCTGTGGCGCCTGTCAAAAGGGTAAACAAACAAACGTCCCACATAAATCATCTTGAGATATTCTCACTAAATCTCCACTTTATTTAATTCATATGGATATCTTCGGTTCTATTCAACAACTTATTGTTGCTGGAAAGAAGTATGCTTTAGTTATTGTAGATGATTACACCAAATTTACTTGGGTGGCATCTTTAGCCTATAAAAATGAAACCTTAAGTGAGTTTAAAATTATTGTTAATAGAATCCAGAATGAACAAGGTCGCAAGCTAAAGAAAATTAGAAGTGATCGTGGAACTAGTTCAAGGACACCAAAGTGTTTGAATTATATGATAAACTGAGGATTATTCAACAATACTCACCAACCAAAACTCCATCAGCTAATGTAGTTGCATAAAGAAAGAATAAGAATATTCAGGAAATGGCAAGGGTAACGCTCCATAACAAAACTTACCTTTGAAGTTTTGGGGAGAAGTTGTTTTTACAACGTGTTATTTGATCAACTGTGTTTACTTGCGGTACGGTAAGAAGCCCTATATATTCCTTATGAGTTGTGGTACGGTAAGAAGCCCAACTTACACTATCTAAGAGTGTTTGGCAGTAAGTTCTACATTCTGAAAAATCGAGAACGAAAATGGAAATTTGATTCCAAGAGTGATGAAGGTATTTTTCTTGGCTATGCATCTGACAGTCGTGGTTTCCAAGTATTCAATCTCAGAACTCATGTTATTATGGAATCTGGAAATGTTATCATTAATGATCTGAGTGATTCCCGTCATGATGGCTCTCCGGCTGAATTGCCTCCAACATAGATAATTGACAAAGTCAAAGAAATCTCATAATAAGTAGAAGTTGTACCAACTGTTGCAGATCCTGACCTTTCTAGTGACAAGGAGAAAAATCCCAGTCAGGAAACTCCTGTTAAACGTGCACCGCCATGGCATCTCTGGGTTCAAAGGAATCGTGATACTAACAGTATTATTAGATGAAAAGATTCCACTGCTAAGACGAGATGACAACTTCAAAATATTTGCAACTTTGGATGTTAGCTATCGCAAGTGGAACCGAAAAATATTGATGAAGCTCTTAACGATCCTTTATGGGTGAATGCAATGCATGGAGAGTTAAATCAATTCCAAAGACAAGATGTATGGGAACTCGTACCTTGTCCCTCTAATGTAAATATTGTTGGTACTAAATGGATATTCAATAACAAGTCAGATGAATTTGGCACAATTGTCAGAAACGAGGCTATACTTGTCGCTCAAAGTTATTCACAAATTGAAAGTATCGTCTTTGACGAGATCTTCGCTCATGTGGCACGTCTTGAGTCCATTATATTATTAATAACCCATGCTTGTTTTCTCAAGATTAAGATATTTCAAATGAACGTAAAATCCGCATTCTTAAATGGATGTTTAAAGGAAGAGGTATATGTTTCTCAACCTAAAGGGTTTAAAATTTCATATTTTCCTGATCATGTCTTTAGGATCAGAAAGGCATTGTACGGATTAAAACAAGCACATCGTTCTTGGTTCATAAAACAAACCATTTCTCTTCTTAGGAAAGGTTTTTCGAGAGGTAGAGCTGATAAGGCGCTTCTTACGAAATGGAGTGGGAAGGAGGTTGTTATTGCTCAAGTTTATGTAGATGATATCATCTGTGGATCGACCTCCGAGAAACTTGAAGAGGATTTTCAACTGTCTCTTGGAAGGGAATTTGAGATAAGCAACGTTGGTGAATTAAAATTCTTTTGGGATTACAAATTCAACAACTCAAGAATGGAATATACTTATCTCAAGAAAAGTATTCTAGGGATCTTGTAAAGAATTTCGGTCTTGATAAGTCTACTCCAAAACTTACTCCCATGCCCACTACTGGTAAATTGCACAAAGATGAGAAAGGAATCAATATGGATCAGAAACTTTATCGATCGATCATTGGAAGTCTTTTATATCTTACATCTACTAGAACTGATATTGCTTTTAGTGTTGGTTGTTGTGCTAGATTTGAAGCTAATCTGAAGGAATATCATCTTGCTGTTGCAAAACGGATACTAAACACTGATCTTACTGCTTATTCAGATGCTGATCGGGAAGGATGTGTGGAAGACATGAAAAGTACATCAAGTGGATTTTATTATGTGGGATTAAATCTTGTGGCATGGCATAGCAAGAAACAAAACTCACAGTCCTCTCAATATCTGAAGCAGAATATATTGTTGCAGGTTCGTGTTGCACTCAACTTCTATGGATGAAACAAATGCTTGCTGATTATGGAATTGGCACTGTCACAATGAAGATCTTTTGTGATAACTCAAGCGCGATTCGCATCAATGAGAATCTTGTTGAGCACTCAAAAACTAAACACATCGATATAAGGTATCATTTTATTAGAGATCTCTATGAAAATGGTATTATTAACATGTAATTTGTGCCATCAGAACAACAATTGGCTGATATTCTCACCAAACCTCTAGATTTCTGCAACATTTCAACGCTTACGACAGTCTATTGGTGTTGTTTTGGTTCATCAGATTTCTAGCTTTTTGCCCCTGGATCTATCCATATCTTTTGTGGCAATAAAAGCTTGAAGTTCTAGTGTAGTTTGTTTCAAATTCCGTATTTGTTTCTAGTAGTTGTATTATTTTTCTGTTATGCTTAAAAGTAAAAGGAAATCCTTCTTTTTTCGTAAAGGTAAGGTCGCTCATGTTGTTCTCTTGGGAAGGACATCAAATGGGGAGAATTCTTAAATGAACTTGTGCTTAATAGCTATATCTTTGTGGGGAGAGCAGTTGTGGAATTTGAAGGGGTTGACTTGTATCTTAATAAACTCCTTGATTAATACACTAAGTTTCGACTATGTGAAATCATCGAAACAAAGTTGATATGTTTCCTTTTAGTCATGAATTATCTTTTGAGAATTCATTATGACCCCGTAGTTTTCGTACCTTTGCCAATTTATATTGACAAAAAGGGGGAGAATTATTTAGTAGTTCACACTACATACATATGGTTTACGAATCATTAAGGGGGTGGTTTTCATTATAAGATGGAAGTATTGACTAAGTGGGAGTGATACATATCACTATAGTATTATTTCAAAGTTGTGTTGCAATTGGACTTTGATTTTATATAATAATAATACTATGATGCATTCAGAGATGCCACTTCTCTTTGTTATTGTTTACTGCATTCAGAGATGCCATTTAGGGTTCAACGTTTTTCACCTGTACGAATTCTGTTTCAGTTTCTGGCAGTTACAGTTTCATATTTTTGAAAAACCATGCCTAGAACTAGACCCTCCGTTCCATCTAGAACACATATTCCTCGCGTACCTGTTGCAGATTCACCGCCTCAATCTCCTTTATCTACCCAGGATTATCACATCACATCTTCACAAACGGATAAGGTTCATTGCCCCTTTAAGCATTATGATGGATGTCTTGATGGAGTTAATGGAAGAGGGTACGCCAGAGGTGCACTTTACCGGCATATCTCAGACAGGCACTTTTTTATGGAACAAGATAAAGAGAAGTGCGGGGAAAGGATTCAGAACAATATTGATTGTTTCATGGCCTGGGAGAGAGCCCTTTCAGATATGCAGATGTGGTTATGCATTAAATGCCTACGGATTCATGCATGAAAGAAACCATGCGCGTCCAAGTTCCACCCTACAGAGGTTATTGCAGGACCTCTCAATGGAAATGAGGCTGACTTTATCATACACGGTGTCATAAAACCCCGGGGAAGTGCAGGTGCATCCACTTCAGAAGCCAACCATATTCCTAGCAATCCTGTTATCACTGACGAAACACTTACCCTCTCAGTGGAGATGCTTGATAAGATCCTTCAAAAGCAAATCACAACTATTGTAAGTATCTCTCCACCTTGTAGGTTAAAGTTCTCACGGGCCCTTAAAACAACCCTTGATAATGTGATTGATATACCAATGATTGTGGAGAGTTGGTTGAAATTATTACTCTTACCGGCATGCACTTTGAATCTCTACACCCCAAAGTGTTCAACCGAGGAACGGTCTGGCACAAGGAAAAAATTGCAGATTGCTGCTATAAATCAGGCCTTGGTGTTATGGAACGACCCAGATGGCTGCTACAATTTGACCCAGAAATTACTTGGCCTCACCAAGCCAAAGCCTAAACACAAGCAACAACATGGCAAGAAGAAGAAGAACACCAACTTAGATGCTTGTAGAAGGAAAATTAGTTATGGGAATTACTCGGCAGCTATCCGTATCCTTTCATCTGATGGAGTGGCCCCTTCCAATCCTAATACCCTATATGAACTTCAGAACAAACATTCTACAGCACCGAACCCCAACATCCCCTCATACAACATCCCAGTGGCTGCCTTATCTATTGACTCAACAGCCGTCCTTACTACCATAAAAATTTTCCCAAAAGGCACTGCCTGCGGGAGGGATGGTCTCAGATCTCAGCATCTCTTAGTTTCCATGAGCGGCCCTGCTGCTGCCATAGCCGGGGATTTACTGCGGTCAATTGTTGGTGTCATAAACTTATGGCTCGCTGGAAAATGTCCTTCAATCCTTGGCAAATATGTCGCAAGTGCGCCACTAACCCCGTTGCTCAAACCAGGTGGGGGTTTAAGGCCAATAACATTAGGAACCATATGGAGACGTCTTTGCTCCAAACTTGCAGCTTCAGCAGTACATAAAGACATGACTGCGTACTTAGGCTCACATCAGTTCGGGGTTGGTATACCATGTGGCAGTGAAGGAATCATGCATGCCGCTAACAGGTTACTCGAATTAAAAGGAGGTGAATCAAACATGACAATGCTGCTCGTTGATTTCTCCAACGCCTTCAACTTGGTGGACATGATTACCTTAATTAAAGAGGTGAGAGCTCATTGCCCCAATATTTCAAGATGGGTTGAATTTTGTTATTCAACACCTGCTAAGCTTTACTACAATGGATTCTCCCTTTCATCTGCGAAAGGAGTCCAGCAAGGGGACCCCCTTGGTCCACTCATATTTTCTCTAGTTCTCCATCCTCTCACGGAGATGATTGCTTCCCAATGTTCCCTGGACATCCAGGCGTGGTATCTTGATGATGTAACCATCGCTGGAGACACGTTGGATGTGTCTGAGGCATTAAAGATTTTACAAGTTGAAGGACCAAGTTGAGGGCTGCACTTGAATATCTCCAAAACTGAAATTTTCTGGCCAACGCATGATCCGAAAAGAGATGTTGTTGATATTTTTCCAGCACACATTGGTAAACAAACAGTGGGGGTGAAAATTCTTGGAGGGACAGTCAGTTTAGACTTACAGTTTTGCAGCAACACAGTGCAAGGTAGAGTTGATAAAACCTTACACCTTATGTCCAAAATTAAGAATCTACAGGATCCACAAAGCGAGTTGTTACTACTACGCAGCTGTAGTGGAGGTTCTAAGCTCTATTTTACACTACGGATTACCAACCCCTTGGCCCTGCAATCTGCGTCTTCAGTTTTTGACACGCACCTTATGGAATAACTGAGAAAGATTATCGTAGGAGATGGCTCAGGTTTTGGTACTGTCCAACAACGTTTGGCTACTCTGCCGATTAGGGATGGAGGTATAGGAGTGCTCACCATGGCTGATACAACGAAATATTGCTACCTCGCATCTCGTGCACAGTCCCAGGAGGTACAAAGTTCCATTCTGTCACGCCCTGTAACGTTACAATCTTGCCCCAACTATCAGCAGGCTATGCAGATATATATTGAAGCATGTGGGATCCCGTTGGCTAATTTTAACATCAATGACGCCGCCCCTAAATACATAAAGTCACTGGAGGTTAGGGGTGTGCAACGGACGGACGGTTGCGGATTAGGGGTCACCCGCAACCAAACCGTCAAAGTTGCGGATTTGGAAAATTGAACTGTAACCGGTCCAATCATCCGCGGATTTGACATCCACAGATTAGCGGGTGATGCGGACCGGATGCGGATTAACCGCGAATTTAGAATTAAAAAAAAAAGTCTACCTATCCGTGAAAATCCTTTCGTATGGGTAATTGATCTCTCTATTTATGTTAACTCACTGTCTCATTCCCATAATAATAAATTAATAACAATGAAGCAAATGCCAAAGTTTTGTTGCACAACATTATGAGTACAATATATACTTACTAGGTAGTAATCTTTATTAACACTACAACTGATAAGTGTAGTGATCTTTAATCATTTGATGTAGCACCTTGTTTTTGAAAACGAATTTAATTTCCTCTATGAATTGACAAACAGCAGGATAAATTTCCTGGATTAGTGCTTTAGTAGGATTAATTTCCTGGTTTTGTCCACATTAGACCACCTTTGAAGGATAATTAACTTCTACCTTGTTTTGTGTTTATATTCAGTATCAAGAGGAGGGCACAACTTCTTTTTCCAGTAGTTCTCACAACGCACGGAGTGGATCACATGCAAGCATCGAGAAGCTTAAAAACCTTCAGTTTCTTCAAGAAGATTATGCAGATCTTGAAATGTTCTCTGAAGAGGACGAACCTCTTATTCCCAGTAAATTAAATTAGAGATATCTAATCTAATCTAAAATCTAAAACTCAATTTTTACGGGTGCGGGTGAATCCGCGGATTTCAACGTCCAACCGCAACCAAACCGCTAAACCTTGCGGATTTGAAAACTCAACCTTGTCCGATCCATAGACTCTTGCGGATTGGTTTTCACCAGCAATTTTGCGGACGGTTGCGGGTGAAAACCGCGGTTTCGGTTTTTATGCACACCCCTACTGGAGGTAAAATACTTTGATGCGGTTAAAGCCACTCTCCCTACCTGCTTCTCATTATCAGAACGTGAACTTTTTTTTGTGGCATAGTAACAGAATTCCACACTCTTTGGACTTCCTCAAGGCTATCCCTGTTAATGGGCTTAACCAGTCCATTGGGCCAAGATAATTTCGTGCGGTTCTCATGTACCGTTTTGGTATACCACTCTTCGATAGGGACATCGTATGCTCTAGTTGCAGTCAACCTATGGACATCCTTGGCGACCATGCTTTGTATTGTGCTAAGGATGTAGGGCTTAAATTCCGACACGACCTTGTGCGGGATATCTTGTTCGATATGTGCTACAAAGCGAGAGTGCCTTCCAGGAAAGAAGCTTCACTTGGACTTTCCAACCCTATCAGAGAACTAAAGCCAGCGGATATTCTTGTCCACAATTGGATCAATGGGAAAGATATATGTTTGGATGTCACAGGGGTATCGCCTTTCACAAGTGCATGCACGCGCAACTTTATGCCGGGTCAGGCCATCACCATGGCAATCAAACGGAAGTGCCAAAAATATCTCGACATTTGTACCACTCACGGTTATGAGTTTGTAGTTTTAGCCTTCACATATTTGGGGGAGCTAAGCAGGGATACAATTGTATTTCTGAAGAGATTAAAACTGCCTTATCAGTCAAGATGCCAATCAGAAAATAGGTGGTTCTCTTTTTCATAGACTAGGGATTGTTATTCAAAAAGGTGTCAGCACCCAGCTTGTAGCTCGGCTGCCTACAACCTCTGTGTAATGACTCTATTAGTAGAATAATTTATATATGACGTTGAATAACAATGATTTAGAACTTTCGTTTTCGTATTAATATTGCTACAGATCTTCACTAACAATGATGCTAAGTTGAACACATTCAGAATCGATGGAGAACTTGAGATAACGACGAATTAAAGAAAGTTGAAGAGCCAAGGAGATCAAGCATGATAGAATCAATGATGGATCAGAAACTACAAATTTTATTTATTTTGTAATCCATATGTATTGATCACTAAAATTGACAAAGGGGGAGATTGTTAGAGCACTGATCGGTTGAACTCGCAAGCGTTGCTATCTCAAGCTTGTTTGTCAAGTTTAGTTAATCAAAACTATATACTTGATTTCTAGTCTACTTATAGTTATGTCTCAGTTTAGGATAGAAGTGTGTAGTTGAGCTTTAGACTTCACTACGTTCATGAATTGAAGAAAAAGATCTATTGAAGAACTTGGAGGAACTTCATCAACAAAAGGTATGTGGATACTAAAACTTATCTATCACTCAGAAGTCTATTCTATTCTATCTTCTAAGAAGACTAAGTCGTACATCTATATATACTTTTACATTATACACAATTGAAATTTCGCGCCGAATTTATCTCGTTTATCTATTTATCGAAATACGTGTTGGAAGCTTTTAGCTTTAGCTAAAGTTCATCATCTACTTGAAGAGTTTAGTTGTAGACAATTTATTTGTTGGAAACTAAATATTAAGTCAAGATGGTCATGTGAAAATTACCTTGAACATCTTACATGATTTGTGTGAGATAATTATTTGATGTTAACTTGGGAAGTTTCGTATTGATCGATTAATCACTTAAAAATTACTTGAAGCTAGTGGTATGTGTAAGATTACCATTGTCGTCTTCTAAGGATGTTTCAATGATTAAATGAGAGTTTTAGAACGACTACCATTGCCTGGATATAACATGTCGATCTTTTTCCTTTTAAGAGATGGTCAAACAACTTAATGTATTGTGAGACTTCCTTATCAACATCTTCATCAATATCAGAATTACTTTCGTGAGAAAGATCATCTAGATGTTTTTATAGGCATGCTTCCCAATTATCCACAGTTTTAGATGATGCACAAGATGTGAAAGTTTTCTCATGTGAACCAATCTTTGGAAACGTGTCTGAACGATTCCGAACTGGTGTTACGTTTTTAGAGATTTCGTCTTTGTCCATATAATCATACTGCTTAAAACACAGAATTGTTAGGTTTTAATGTGTTTGCCTGCTTTGATACCAACTGAAAACGCCGGGAGTACTAAAATACACCACCAAATTTTTCTTAGGGAAATCTGTATGGAGAAACTCAGCAAAACTCCTAGAGTAAAAACTCAGTCAAGGAAAGTGCCTAGAGTTATATCTCTCTCTCTCATTGTGAGAACGTTTACGGAATTGAATTTGTGAACCTAACTACAAAGAGAGTTCTTGGACGGTACCAAATACCAATGTCTAAGGATCAATCAATTCCTTTCCAACTAACAAGGTTGGACCTAGCTACTGTGATTGATCAATGCAAAACCTGTGATATTTCAATTATAAAGATAAACAATATAATACGGAAAAATAAATAACATAGACACCTGAAGTTTTGTTAACGAGGAAACCGCAAATGCAGAAAAACTTGAGACCTAGTCCATATTGAACACCAAACTGTATTAATCCACTACAGACACTAGCCTACTACCAATTAACTTCGGTATGAAATGTAGTTGAGTTCGTATTCAGTCTCCCACTGATTCAGGTACAATGGCGCTCCTTACGCCTCTTGAATCCAAGCAGGACTCTGCACAATTGATTCCCTTAGACGGTCTCACACCAACTAAGAATTGCTTCAACTCAATTAAAGACTTTAAACCAAATCTGCCTCCCAAAGATTAAGCCTATTTATTGATTTCCTGATTTACGATCTAAATGGATGATCAGATCAAACAATAGATCTAGGTGATGGAAATCGATAGCAACTTAGACAAAAGTCTGGCTATCCTCAAAATCCGGATTTATGCAATCCGGAGTGCAGTCTAGATTATTATTCACCTCACAAGCATAAAATTTTCGGAATTAACAAAGTATGAGACGAAGAGACTTTGTTGATTACTATCTATCTTGATTTATGGAGCAAGGATCCACAAACAATCAAGATCAGGATACTCAAGTTATCAAGATAGAAGATAAATGGACCTGGCTTCACGAATCCCAATGAAGTCTTTGTAGTCTCTAAATCCTAAAAGGGTTTCTGGAGAGGATGAATCTAGATACAAGTAGGACACACCAAAACGTAGTGTCAGGATTCAAAGATCCCAGTTTCCAAGAGTTCCCTTTATGTAGACTTCAAAGTCTAAATTGTTTTAGGTTTAATCTAAGATAGCTTTGGAACTAAGCAATCAATATTCACCGTTAGATGAAAGTTTTGAATCTTATTCAAATATACAAGATATACACTATGGTTAGGTAAACCGTACACCATGTAATAAAGACTATGTTCAATATGGTTAGCCTAAACTAGCCTGTTTGATCTTAAAATCTTGACACTCATTTTCATGTTCACAAGACATTAATATTGAGTCACAATCATGTGATCAAATGAGTCTAGTATTAATTAGAGAATTGATCAAATGCAAATTACTTCAAGGAAATAATTTAATCGCAACTGAATCACAATCGACATAGTTTGTAAATGTACAAAGTAAAAGTACTTGAACTGTTCGTGAATCGGCTGAGTCATAGTGCGTGGACCGGTTTGCAAACTTACATGCAATGACCGAGTTCCGGAGTCAATAGAACTACTCAATTTACAAACCAGTCATTTACCGAGTTCCGGACTCTTACAAAACTTTTCAGTTCACGTACCGATTTGCAAGCTTTGAAATAATTCAAAGTTCTGGAGTCTACAGAACTTTTTAGTTCACGTATCGGTTCGTAAACTCTGTACCTTTGCCGGTTACGAAGTTCACATAACATTCAGTTTACATACCGGTTTGGGTACTAAACTGGTTCTAGAACATAGAACTGTTTTGGCTCGCATACCGGTTTGATTATTTTAATCTGGTTCCCTTACCACAGTTCCACAATGGTTTGTATACGAATATACATACCTATCCGGATCACGAAACAAACAGATTTTCCCATGATATACATACGAATATGCATGTCACATAAATCTGAAAGTCGAGATATAGCTACTCCGCTACGTGTACGAATACATGTAATACGGCTTCAGACAAATTCCGAATATAGTAGTTCTATATTTTTCTAAATTGATTCGAAACATTCCTGAATAACATCAATGACACATATAACTGTTCCAGGCTATTTTTTGAATGATAAACTTGCATCAAGATTTGGTTCCGAATAATAAATTGTTCTCTACCGAATTTGATCAAGTATGAACAAATATTTATTAAGCTTAGTCATTATATTTCGAGAAATTCGCAAACTAAATAATTAGTTCTCGACTCGAAATTCTTGTCCATGCAAGCTAGTCTAATTAGTTATGCAACAATCGTCTCAAGATGGAAAAGTGAGTATAACTTGAGAAATAGGTGGTTCAGTGTTCACTTACCTTTTGTTGATGAAGTTATCCAAAATATTTGGTTGATCTTCACCTTCAAACGGTAGAACGCAAATGATGACTGGTTCGTTTTTCAACTCCACTATCCTAAACCGAGACTTAACTAACCGTAGACTAGAAATCAGGATATAGTTTTGGCAACTAAATTTGACAACAAGCTTGATATAGCAACACTTGTGACTTCGACCGAGCAATGCTCCAACAAAAACACAATGGGGAACAATTTTGGAGATGAGAAATTCACTAAAACTGTCTCTCAGGGAATTATCAAGCAAATGAATAGAATTCAAAAAGGAAGAAGAACTGTTGCTTCAACTGCTCAGATCTATAGCAATGGAGATCTTATGTTTCATATATTGCATCTTGGTAGACAATTAAGCTGTATTCAGAAACAACTAGCCTTCGCTGCTCGAAATGATCCAGAAACTCTTCAAGGAATCTTAAAGATTAATGCAGAGTTTTTGAAAAGCGAAGAAGACCAAGAGTCTGAACTATAAAATGAATGTAACGAGTAGTTAACAAATAAGGAGCAACCTTTCTTCTTATTTAAGAAATATAGACAAATCAGTTTTTGATTTATTTCATGAATTGTGTAAATTATATTTTGAATAAAACTATCAATATTATTATTTATGAATAAAATTATTATTTTATAATTTTTATTTTATGTGATAGTTTCTGATTGCATAACTTGTGTATGAATGCTTATATTTTTGCTATGTGATTTCGGTTTATGAGATGTATGATTTCGATCTCATATTGTCTAGCCCTTATGATTTGTATGGATTTTTGATTTAGCGGGATTAAGTTCTAGCCCATGTTGGTAGGATTTATCAAAGTATCATAAGGTGTTCCAATTGAAACTCATATGTGAAAAGTCACAATATGTTGAATCAATTTATGTTTACACAAGTTATGTTTAGCGTAACATATGTGTTTTGGGTTCGCTATTGGCGCGCATTAGTTAAAAACTAATTCAACCTTTCTCTGGTAAAGGTTGCTTTTGTTGTTTTTCTTTTGTTTCTTGCGAGAGGATGACAACACACAGTGAGAGAGTTCTTATTTGAACTTGCGCCTAATGATATATATTTTTGGGGAGAAGTGGATGTGGAAACTGAGGTAACGATTTTGTTTGTAAGATAAACGTTTTTCCTATTTTTATGAAAAGCCTGTTTATATTGTTTATATTTTGCTTTTTCTTAACAAACTCGGTACAACTGATATGTTTCATTATTGTGTACGGATTTTTTATGTAATTCAACTATTTCCGGTTAAGAAAGACTGTGTCAATTATTTGGCTTATTGTTTGGTATCTTCTTTATTGTTGGGTATCAAGTTTTTTTGCTTAACGAAATGAGGTGCAATTGCGGTGCTGTAGTGTATATTTTTGTTTCAATTGCTTCCGGTTAAGAAAAATAATTGCCAGCTGTGGATGGGGAAAAACGGTTTGCTGGTTTTCTAGGAAAGTGGAGAGTCGAGCGTGCTGTCGAGACTCCTCAACCGAGCGAACTGCTGATCCTCACACAGATACACCGCTGCAAAGGGGGTGCTTAGATTCGGGAAATCAATCTGTATGACTCCGGCCTAAACCAAGACAATGGCCGTTCCAGAGTCAATTCGGTCGCAAAGAGGTAGATGTGATGATCTATAGGAGGGAAGATGAGAGTTGTGTGGGATCAATGATGATCAAGGATTGTGGGTGTGTTGAAGGTTTCTGCAATATTGCTGAACTGCTGAAGTTGAGTTCTGTGAATAAGTTTATATCGAGTTGTTGATGGATAATGATGATAATCGGTGATTGATGATATTTCATCATTATGTTGTCCTCGATTTAAACTTATTTATATTGCAAGAATGATGCACCACTGATCCCTGTAAGTGTGACGGTTTCTTGAGTGAAAGAGTGGGAAAGTGGGAGATCGTGGTAAAGTCAGTTCCACGTCGTGTGGAGACTTGACTGATCGTGCACCCACTACTTTGATAATTCCTTCAACCGTTTACACGACTTACGCACATTTCTTGTTGTGGATGAATCCACGTGCCGTAGACCGCCAGACCAAAACCCTAAGTGATATCCCCCATTTTTGACGTGATTGATATTTCACGAATCGTGGAGTCTGCAAGGAAGACGTGTATTAGTTGGTCAGTTGTTGAATGATTTAGACTATGAGTCTAGTTTTGTCGAATCGAGCATAAGTGGTGAATGCTCAGTGATTCATGGATTGAACATGTAGTTCTCTGAGATGTCAATGAATTACTGACTAGGGCGACTGAGCAAGTATTGCTCAACTCGACGAATTGCCGAATATTGAGAATTTGTCGAGCAACTGATAAAGTATTGCTCAAATCGACGAATTGCCGAATATCGAGAGTTTGTCGAGCAACTGAGCAAGTATTGCTCAAATCGACGAATTCGATAATTTTGGTGTGCAACTGAGCAAGTGTTGCTCAATTCAAAAAAATACTGAATATTGGTAATTTGACGTGCAATTGAGCAAGTGTTTCTCAATTCGACAAACTACTGATGAATTACCGAATATTGATGGTTGGATCAATATTCGAGCAACTGAGCAACTATTGCTCAATTCAAAGAATTATTTACTGGTGTCGTGACCTAATAAAATATTAATCAAAAATATTGGTGAATTACCGGATATTATTAATTTGGATGTTGATTGCTGAATCAACATAATTTTGGGTTTGAACTTGCTCAGAATAGTGATTCGTGGAGCGTTTGTTCGAAACCCTAATTTTTGATTAATCCTTCAACAATTGGTGAATTGTTGAAAATTGGTCATGAGTAAAGAGGGACCGACCACATGGGATGATGAGGGTCCATGTGATGCGCAGTGCTCGAGTGAGCACGCACCAGGGTTCTCAGTTTGAGTTGGTGAAAGAACGATGATTAAATGCAGGTTTCATCATTTGAAGGATTCTCCAGTTGGTTGGAGAGTGTTTGGGCCCAATATGAGCAATTGAGCAAATTAGGTCAGAATTACGAAAACATGTGGGACCGGCTTTGTGCAAGCCTTAGGAATGAATCTGGTCGGTCATGGAGGCATGCACGTGTTTCCGTGGTATCCATGTTTACATACTGTGAGTTTCAGTATTTTCTGATGCGCGTTCGAGCAACATAGTGAATGAGCATGTATGCTCAATTCATCAATATTTTGAAAATATTAAAATAAAAGTGTTTTAATATTTAAAATTATCGTGAGAAGCTATCCAGTCATATGACTATGTTGGCTTTTGGTTTTCCGTGATTTGAGCAATATTTGAGAAAATATGGAGAAATCATGAATTTTGCTCAAACCCAGGAGTTTCATGAATTGAGGAAAATAATAATTATGCAAAATTAGGGATTGCAAGGTGTGGGACCGACTATGGCTAGGCATGGCCGGCCTGTTAGGTTGCCCGGTCCCGCACACCTTTCCCTATTTTATTATTTTTCATGAATCCTTGAAAGTTATGGAGAATCCACGAGTTTTTGTTGAAATAGAGAAGTTTCGTGAGATTAGGGAATAGTAATTATAAAAAGTTAAGGATTGTGAGGCATGGACGGCCGGTTAGGTTTCCCGGTCCCGCACACCTCTCCTTATTTTATAATATTATTTTGTGAATCCATGAAGTTATGGAGAATTCACGGGTTTTGCAAAAACAAGGAAAGTTGCTAAAACCAAGGAGTTTTCGTGAGTTCACGAAATAACAAAAAATAAGGAAAATAGTGGGAGAGGCACGGACCGACCACGGCCGGCCGGCCGGCTGGTGGTCCCGACCTTGGGCGCCTCTTATTATTTTATTAATATTTATTATTTTCTCCTGTTTTGTGAAGGATTCCTCATTATTTCATATTTTTGGACACTCGTTCGTGCATCCGGGTGCTCATTCGTGCATCATTGTCGAGTACACTCGCACCATTTTTGTGGGGCTTACTCAGTGATGGTCCAGATGCCCGGTTGTTGAGTATTTATTACTAATCTATGAATTCAGTGGAGAATAATCCATGAAACTGAGTAATAAAAATGAATAGTTGTTCATTATTAATTCGCAGGATCAGTTGTGGATTCGATTACGAATTAAGAATAATAAAACAAGCATTACCATCCTATGGGATCGTGGATTAGACCATAGAATCAGAGTAATTAAGATAATCTATTACCATTTCATGAGATCAGTGGATTCGATCATGAAATCGGAGTAATGAGATAGCACAGTTGTTTTATTTCCATTTTATGAGATCAAGCCGTGGATTTGACCATGGAATATGAGCAATTGTTATTGCCATTCCATGGGATCAGGTCGTGGATTCGACCACGGAATAGGAGCAATTGTTATTGCCATTCCATGGGATCAGGATGTGGATTCGACCATGAAATAGGAGCAATAATAGATTATTCTGGGAATTCAGTGGTGAATGTCGCAGCAGAATTAATCTATCGCAGAAAAGATATTAGCCAGTTAAAGCGTCACATCTATTCTGAATGCTGCATAGTCAAGGAGTCACGATGTTGTTTACGACCTGAAGGCGTTAGTACTCTCAATCTACGGAGAACCGCCTGAATCTATGCACAGTCTCTCCACATGATCAGGGAACGGTGAGTGTCACCGATATCCTGAAGTCGTCCGCCGCCCAACTATTCTTCTATATGGAGGTGGGTCTCTCTCCAGCAGTCAGGGAACAGTGAGTATCACCGACGTCCTGAAGGCGTTAAGCTCTCAATCTACGGAGAACCGCCCAAATACGTTATTCTGCATAGAGGTCACGACGAAATGCCATGGATCGAACGCTCAACTGGTGGAGGCTTTTCGAAAACATATTCATCATGGCTTCGTAAAATATGAATCGTTGCATGCCTGAAAGCCGTGTCAAAAACATGCCTCATGATTTTAAGGTTTTTCCCTTTCAAAATCCACCATCTACATTAAGTCCCCTGCTTAGTGAGGAACAGTCATGTTCCGCAGTAAGCATTAAATGGTGATTTTCAGTCGACGAGATCAGCGGTCGAACTCAGTCAACAAAGGTAGTTTCAGAATCCTCGATTCACCCCAACGATGTCATGTACGAGCAAATGCACAGGTGAGGACCCTGATAGTAAGATAGAGTGTTATCTCGTGATCATGGAGAGATGAGGCACTGCTGATCTGAGCGTTGAAAAGCCTAGTTATGGTCGGTTTAGGATTTACGGTCCCAAGTCCAAAAAAGGAAACCCATGTTTTATTAGGTTTTGGAAACAAAATCGATATAAAAGGGAATAACCCTAATAATAATTCTTATTATTTGACCGACCAGCTCTCACTCTTTTCATCACCTTCACGAGTTCATCAACAACAAGGAGGAGGAGGAAAAATTCACGCTTGCACCGCCACCTTCCGATCACCATCCAACAGAATTCCGGTCGGCGCCGGCAGGTGCTGTTAGTTTTATGATTCATGAGTTGTTCACAAAACGAGAAATCCCCTAGTTGCATGCATGCGTAGAATTTATGAAGGATTTTTAGAAAACGTATGAAAATCCCTAATATGAAGAGATACATAAAATTTTGAATAGACATGGTCTGGTTGCAGTAGCAAAAGTTTTGTTTATTAGGTTTCATGAAAATCCAAGTTTTTTTTTGAAAGCATGAACTTTGCAAATACCTTTAGGAACGTAGGTTTGTTCGTAAAAAGTAAGAAATAACGATCCTTAGGGTTAAAGGAATTTCGAAAAGACCTGGAGTTCATGATGAAAATTTGTTTGAGAACTTTTGAAATTTTATTCGGACTTTACAAAATAGGAAAGACCCTGTTTCATAGGTGAATGCTCGATTGAGCAAAGTTAACTCACGTAAAAAGTTTTTTTATATATGCGTACGTGAGTTTTTTTTTTTTTGATAAAATAAAATCAAACAGTGATTTTGAGTAACTGTTGAAGATGAACAATTGTGTTTCATGATTTTATGATATATGTTTTGTGGTATAAAATCATGAGATGTTCACATGAAAAGTTTATGTGAATTGTTCATGGTTTCGTGAAAAGTCAGTGTTGACTCCCAAATGATAAGTTTTTTGCTCGGCTTTGCAGGTTTGAAAGAACAAGCAAGTTTTGGGGTTTTACGTTGTTATCACTAAGTTCGTGAAATCGTAAATAGGTAAGAGTTGAGGATTACCATTTTTGTAGACGTCGATATGAGCATCATAATTGTCTTGTTGCTTCAATTATGTTGATGAAATTTGTGTATGGATGTCACAACAACTTTGAGAAAATGGCTCAGTCCCATAGCGCTTCTGAAGATGATGCTTCTTCGAGAGAGGATGTTTCCACATACGCCTCTTCCAGAGGTGATGGTTCCTCCAGAAATGATGATTCTGAGATTTCAAAGGAGAAAGAGGGAAGTCCCAAGACAAAGAACATTCCAACAGCTGAGGATAAGTTCTTTACGTATCTATATAGACCTGAAAAGCGTCCCTTAGGCTCCTCGTTTCGGTTGTTATAAATCCCATGAGCACTACTCAGCATAAATTGGTATCTCCTCAAGTAGTAATCCGGTTTTGTTTGCAAGGAAAACACTTTTCGGCTTCTCATGTGGAGTTCAAGCTTTCACGAAAACCCCTGATGCATTTCTCTAGATGGTAAAGACACATGCTGGGTCATAGCCGTGTTAGGACCATATTGGATAGTGCCCAGGTAACACGAGCCATTCAAGCTGCTGGAGATTTAATCATCAACCATGATATAACAGGTATGGTAGCCTTGCTCGCCCGTTGGTGTGTTCCTACTCACACGTTTATATGCAGATGGGCAGAATTCACCATTACTTTAGAAGATGTAGTTGCTTTGTTGCACCTTCTAATTACTGGTAATTTCCCTGAAGAGCTTTCATCAGAGAAGAAGGAGATATCTAACATATTTGAGGCCAAGATGCACGAATTCAATGAGTCACCCGCATCCTGCTATGCTCAATGGTTATCACATTGGATACTGAGAGATAGAATTCCTGAAGAACCGGTTGATGGCGCTTTAACAATTGTTGCTTTCTTATGCCTGTGGCTTTCCATGGATATCTTTGAAGATTGTGGACACTTGCTGAAGCCGTTTGTGATTCGCTTTGACATAAAGATGGCAAAAGGTGAGAAAATTCCCATTGGAAGTCTATTCTTGGGTTCGTTGTTCTCCAGTTTAGACTCTCTAGTTATAAACTCCATTATTTCTGATGGCTTCATGAAAGTCGAGACATATGCCAATAACATGTTCCTCCAAGCCTTGATGTGGGAGCATCTCGAGAGTTACGCCCCAATTCCCCGCAGCATTTTGTAAGGACCCAAGGTCGACACTCGTCACTCCTTCCTTGAGAAGAATAACGTCAGGATCATGTGCGGGTCTAGAAATAAACCACAATACAAAATATGCATTACTGACGTTTTGGACATTGGGTCCGAGTTCAATTTTCGCCTCTGGGTGTCGGTTCCTTCTCTTTTCTCACAGTTGATCACTTTCAATACTACTGACGAAAATATCACGTTGAGTACTGGTGCTGGTCCGAGTGAAGGAGAGAGATCTTTTGTCTTGAGTTGTGCTCCTGGTTTCTTGATATCAGTAATGAATGGAGAATTCCGGGTAGAAGAATGCAATATTGATATAGCGGCTTGACAGATGGATGCTGATCAGTGTATTCCGGGTCACTGAATGAACAAACCATCAATTGTGTATTTGAAGACTAATGTGGACTTCATTCATGTGGATGGAAGTGATTATTTATCCCCATACTATGATCGTGCTAATTTCGTGACTCCGGGTTACATAGACTTCTGGCGTCGGCAACTTGAGCGTGTGTATGAATTTGAAATGGATGTTAAGTCCCCGGCTCGAGAGTTCCCTTACTCTGACATGATCTCTGATCGACCCAGGCTGAGATATCTTTCCAGTGGTGAAAAAGGAAGACGTCTCCAAATGCGACACAGGTGAGTACCTTTTTCATGATTTTAACCAAAGTACGCCAATCACGCTTTTTAATTGTATTGTGGAGTCCATGGTAGGAAGGCCGTGTTGTGAGATTTCGATTTGATGTAAACTCTCCAAACCTTCAAGAAAGTCCTCAAGGAGGAGAAGGCAGGAGAAAGACATCTCATAGGATGATCCCGAACGATATACAGTCTCATGCCGCTTCTTTGGTGAGTTGTTAATACTTTTCTTCATTGTTGTGACTTTCTCGTCCCTGTGATCAGGATGTTAAAAGAATATTGTTAATTCGTTTCAGAATTTTGCTCCATCTGTTATATATGGTCTTCTTTTTGCTCCTGGTCGAATAATTCAGGGATACAACACTGACGAGGAAGTTGACGTAAGTATTCCCTCCTCAAGCTAATCAGTGTAACACGCCTTTGGATAAATTAATGATGATCGTTGTTGATGTATCCAGGAGGAAGTAATTGTAGATGAGAAGCATTTTTATGAAGCACACCCATCCTCGGGTCATGATAATATGGAGAGCGCTATAAATCTCGAACCGAATGAAGATAGTGGAGTTGCCAATGAGGATTCTGGCATTACTGAGTCTTCAAATGATTTAGAGACCCCTCCAGTAAGTGTCTCCCTTGTAATTTATTGATAGAAGTATGATATTGATGATTTGTGAGTGAATTAGTGAAAACCCATGTGAATATACGAGTAATTTTGCTGAAATACGTCACCAGAAAATTTCAGACTTCAGCCTTTTAGTAAAAATATTGTAGAATCCTCGTTTGGAGTTGAATTTTTGATATCTGCATATGTATCCTCAAGCCCAGGAAATTTCCAAGCTTTAGAGAAGAAGCTTTTTGATTTTTGAGCATGTTTAGGGCCTGAAAAAGGCGATACCGTAAACTTCCACGAGATTGTCAGAACTTTTCCAGATTGCATGTCGTGCAATGTTTTGGAAACATCTCCTTGATCGTTCATCCGATCGTTATGAAATTTTGACGTGTTGTAGAGGACTTCCAGAAGAAGAGAATGGTATATGACCCAACCTCAAATTACTTACCAATTTCTCCCAGTTCGTCGTTTAATATAGGGCAGCGTATAATCTCTTCATATGAGCTTGTTTGAAAACGCGTTTCATGGATTCTACACCATTTGCTCATGTTTTGGGTGAAAAATAAGAAAATTAGATGATGTTATTTCACCTAAATTCTGAATTTTATGGTTTCCTTTGATTTTTCTGCTCTAATCTCATGTAATCTTCGTATTAGGTACCAAATACCGAAGTTGAGAATAACAGAACCAATGTTGAAGATTCGATCAATGTGGTGAATCAAAGCAGTAACATCACCAAATCTCCACCTACAGGTTATGAGAATATCATTGTTGAAGCCGTAGAGGAAACTGAGACTCCAGTTGCTATTGAAACCGAGCAAAGAACATAAGAGACTGTCCCAGAATAAGATGTTGTAATGACAATAGAGGATGCTCCAGTAGTTGAGAATCGTGTAGCAATACACGAATATCCCAATGCAGGGATTGTTTGTGAGCCTCCATTTTGTGCTCAACTCCCGTATCATGTGTATGTTGGTGGATTCAGCGTTCCTATTGGGTATGCCAACATGTATGAGAAGTTGTGGAAAATGTATGGTCATATTTTTGTTTCCAGGGATCCTGATCGTAGCTACTTCTTGACAATGCAATTGGGAAACATATTGCGTGTTATAGATGACATACGAACCAGGGCCAGAAGTACTGTTACTCGAGATGTACTCTTTGATTCGGAGTACAACTTGGAGAATTATGAGAGACTTGGCTTTAACTTGAAGTGGCTTCGTCGGAAGATCAACATTATCAAGGATGCAGTAGTGAAGAACATCCCTTTTACTAGTAATGTTGTGATGGAGAAAATGACCAAGATTGCTGAGCTGACTAAAAAGCTGGAGTTGGAGAGAGCGGCTTTGCAAGTCTTGGAGAATGCTGAGAAGCAGAAATCATACTTTGATGGCTTCCTTTAGTTTTCTTCCGATAATCTCCGAACATTGAACTTATGAGAGATGTGAGGTTTTATTTTGGTTTTGAATTTTTGATTGGTTTTGAATTCGTGAGTGACTGAGGATTTTCTTTTGAATTTTGGATCTGATAGAGACTTTTTCTTAAATAAAGAACTTTGATAAATTACTGAATTCAAATACTTGATGCAAGTATTGCAAAATTTTTGGAGGAATTGAAAATACATGTGAAAGAAAATCCTAAAAGCAAACCAAATATTTCTGTGTCTGGCAGGGAACGCCTGAATTGCCGAATACCTTAGACATCAAAAAATTTGAGCCAATTCTCATGAATTAATGGTATGTTCCTGCCATCCATGTTGATTAACTTGTAGTATCCTCCAATAATGGATCTTGCAACCATAAAAGGTCCTTCCCAATTGGAGCTCCTTGCAGAATGGAGATCACGTTTAGCTGCCTTGAGAACTAAATCTCCTTCTTGGAATTTGTTAAGCTTGGTTGTACGCGCCTTGAATATCTTCTGCTGATTTGGGATTCCCCGAGCAGTGGAGTTCCATGGTTGTGGTACATGTGGACACTCGCACATAGGGAGGCATCTAGGATACTGTTTATCAAACTCGGCCATTATTTTTGGAGATGACCGTGTTGGTGGAGTGCTGAATTTTGATAGGTTTTGCATCTAACCACTTAGTGAAGTATTGCTGAGGCGAAACTAGACACTCAAAACGTTTGGTGATGGATAGGTTTTGAGCAGAACTGAGTCCCCGGACTAGGGTAGCATATTTGAAAGTTGCTAATATGGAATTATGAGGGGGAATAAGACTTGCCTGCGTGCGGAATCTCCTGATAAATTCATGTGCGCTTTCTTCAGGCTTTTGTGTGAGTCCTATCAAGGCTTGGACTTTCTCCAAATGATCGAAAGGTTGATCATCTTCTGAGTCAGAACTTTCTTCGACGTAGAATTGTGCAACTGAAGGTGAAGATACCACATCAACTCTTCCATCATGAATCCATGCTCGCCCCAGAACCATGTCATATCCCGGATCCTATTTAATTATGAAGAATTTAGTTTCGGTCCAGGTTGAATTATTTCTTATGTTGAGAATGATGTAACCATAATCCTCCCTGGAGGTTCCCTCATGGTCTCGGATTGAGATAGGGGAATGAGTTTCCTCTTGTCGAGTAATACCAGCGGCTCTGAGGGTTTTCAAATGGATGATGTTAAAATCAGTGGAAACATCGACCAATGCTCGTTTGAATTCATTTCCACTGAGATGCACCATAGTGAGAAGTCCCCAATCGTACATCTTTTTGTCCGTCACTGGCGGTTCAGGCAATGTCTCCTGAATTTTCAGTCTTTTTCCTGACACAATATGGTTCAGTGCAGCAAACATATCATCTCTTTGATCCTTTGACAAGTACAGCAACTCGCAGACGTGCTCAATTAAGGATTGAACTGCTTCCTTGACTGGCTGCTCGGAGAGTGCAAATGTTCTGATTGGGAGAGGATTTCTATGCACTCCTTCAGTCCCCAGTTCTCCTGAGTCGGCCTTCTCTTTGAAAATGCTCTTCTAACTTCTGCAATCACTTGTTGGATGACTGATATACCTATAATGACAGTAGAGTGCATTTTCCATTTGTTCCACAATTGGTTCCTTTTTGACAGGAGGTAGTTTGATTGCACCATCTTGGATTCAGACTTCTAATAGTTCGATCACTTCTTCAATGGGAAAAGGGAAGTCAGGAACTTCTTGATCATTCTGCTGGGGTTGTGTATTTCTAGTCTGGTTGTCCTTCCTTGGAGCTTTCGGAGGGTGAGACGTCGGATAAGCATTCTTATGTTGTTGTGCCTCGGCTTTTTTCTTGCTCCCTTCAGCAACATTCATGGAAGTTTCAACGTTGTACTGCTTGTTGATCAGATGCCGGGCAGTACTGCTTCGATTGTCTTTCGATTCCTCTACTTTGATAGTTTTCGTTCTTTCTAGCAATACGGGAGCAGTAGTCGCTGATCGCTTGGCCTCTTTATGAAGTTCTGAAAAGGTCTAAAAGCGAAGATTTTCCAGCAAAGCTCTGTAAACTAGGATCATCCCATTGATGCACAAGTCCACCAGTTGTTGTTCAGTAATGTTTGGATCATGACAATCCAAAGCTTGAACCCTGAACCTCTTCACATAGTCATACGGATTTTCGGTAGTTTTCTGAGCCATCCTTCTCAAGTCAGAAAGAGTAATTTTCTCAGAAACAAAGAAGTTCTTTCTGTAGAAAGCATTAATCATTTCTCCCCAATTAGCTATGCTTCCTGGTGTAATGTTTTTGTACCAAGTATACGCTCGACCCGTCAGGGATTTTAAAAACTCCTTCAAATGGACGACATGGTTGTGTTCATGTTCTCATAATGCTTCCAGGAACCGATAAACGTGTTCTCGAGCATTCCACGTCCCATTGTAGAGTGGGAACGTTGTAGAAGTGTATCCCTTTGGGAGAGGAATCCATTATGTGGATGCAGGGTATGGAGGCTGATGAAGGTGCACAGTCGTTGTATGACCCCTTCCTCGATTCTCCATAAAACGTTCCAAGTCTTCACGGGTGATGAAACCAGCGGGTTCTGCAGCTTTATGGGCCTCGTCATCGTCGTGGACTGGAATAACTTCAGGATCCGTGCTTGGAGATGTTTCCTTGTCTTTCCCTTTCTCCTGAATTTTGTCTGACATCTTGTCAGTAAGAGTTTTGAGGTAGTTACATAGCTCCTTCTGAGTAGCAGCCATATCAGTTTGATTTTTGGCGAGAACTTCTTAGACTTTCATGAGATCAGCGATAGTGGATGGATTTTCTCTGATTTCTTCGGGATGTCGGCCAAAAAGAGGATGATTTTCCACGTTGGTCGAGGAGGAGTAGCGTCACCACCATTGTTGGAAGCAGGAATGGTTTCTGGAATATCACCGTTGTTGCTAGTGCTAGCGATATTCACGTTAGGATTTTTAACTGAACCTGACCTAAGATCAACCATTTGCAAAAATGTGAGATTGCAACCGAGAGATTAATCTCCCACTGTGGTCGCCAATCTGTGGATGGGGAAAAACGGTTTGCTGGTTTTCTAGGAAAGTGGAGAGTCGAGCGTGCTGTCGAGACTCCTCAACCGAGCGAACTGCTGATCCTCACACAGATGCATCGCTGCAAAGGGGGTGCTTAGATTCGGGAAATCAATCTGTATGAATCCGGCCTAAACCAAGACAATGGACGTTCCAGAGTCAATTCGGTCGCAAAGAGGGAGATGGGATGATCTATAGGATGGAAGCTGAGAGTTGTGTGGGATCAGTGATGATCAAGGATTGTGGGTGTGTTGAAGGTTTCTGCAATATTACTGAACTGCTGAAGTTGAGTTCTACGAATAAGTTTATATCGAGTTGTTGACGGATAATGATGATAATCGATGATTGATGATGTTCCATCATTATGTTGTCCTCGATTTAGACTTATTTATATTGCAAGAATGATGCACCACTGATCCCTGTAAGTGTGACAGTTTCTTGAGTGAATGAGTGGGAAAGTGGGAGATCGTGGTAAAGTCAGTTCCACGTCGTGTGGATACTTGACTGATCGTGCATCCACTTCTTCGCTAACTCCTTCAACCGTTTACACGACTTACGCATATTTCTCGTTGTGGATGAATCCACGTGTCGTAGACCGCCAGACCAAAACCTAAGTGATATCCCCCATTTTTGACGTGATTGATATTTCACGAATCGTGGAGTCTGCAAGGAATACGTGTATTAGTTGGTCAGTTGTTGACTGATTTATATTGTGAGTCTAGTTTTGTTGAATCGAGCATAAGTGGTGAACGCTCAGCGATTCATGGATTGAAAATGTAGTTCTCTGAGATGTCAATGAATTACTGACTAGAGCGACTTAGCAAGTATTGCTCAACTCGACGAATTGCCAAATATTGAGAATTTTTCGAGCAACTGAGCAAGTATTGCTCAATTCGACGAATTTCCGAATATCGAGAGTTTGTCGAGCAACTGAGCAAGTATTTCTCAATTCGACGAATTCGATAATTTTGGTGTGCAACTGAGCAAGTGTTGCTCAATTCAACAAAATACTGAATATTGATAATTTGACGTGCAATTGAGCAAGTGTTGCTCAATTCGACAAACTACTGATGAATTACCGAATATTGATGGTTGGATCAATATTCGAGCAACTGAACAAGTATTGTTCAACTCAAAGAATTATTTACTGGTGCAATGACCCAATAAAATATTAATCAAAAATATTGGTGAATTACCGAATATTATTAATTTGGATGTTGATTGCTGAATCAACATAATTTTGTGTTTGAACTTGCTCAGAATGGTGATTCGTGGAGCGTTTGTTGGAAACCCTAATTTTTGATCAATCCTTCAACAATTGGTGAATTGCTGAAAATTGGTCATGAGTGAAGAGGGACCGACCACATGTGATGCCCAGTGCTCAAGTGAGCACGAACCAGGGTTCTCAGTTTGAGAGTTGGTGAAAGAACGATGATTAAATGCAGGTTTCATCATTTATTGAAATATTGCTGGATTCAACATTAGGTGTCAAATCCTAGGTATGAGAGATACGGACCGACCAAGAGAGCATGGGACCGACTCTTGGTGGTCACGGGACCAGTTGTTGGTCATTTGAAGGATTCTCCAGTTGGTTGGAGAGAGTTCGGGCCCAGTATGAGCAATTGAGCAAATTAGTTCAGAATTATGAAAACATGTGGGACCGGCTTTGTGCAATCCCTAGGAATTACTCTGGTCGGTCATGGAGGCATGCATGTGTTGTCGTGGTGTCCGTGTTTCCATACTGAGAGTTTCAGTATTTTCTGATGCGCGTTCGAGCAACATAGTGAATTTTCAGAAGAGTTTCATCTTGACTGAGAATTCTCGATTTTTGTTGGAATGAGCATGTATGCTCAATTCATCAATATTTTGAAAATATTAAAATAAAAGTGTTTTAATATTTAAAATTGCCTTGAGAAGCTATCTAGTCGTGTAACTATGTTGGCTTTTGGTTTTTCGTGATTTGAGCAATATTTGAGAAAATATGGAGAAATCATGAATTTTGCTCAAACCCAGGAGTTTCATGAATTGAGGAAAATAATAATTATGCAAGATTAAGGATTGCAAGGTGTGGCACCGACCATGGCTAGGGCATGGCCGGCCGGCTAGGTTGCTCGGTCCCGCACACCTTTCCCTATTTTATTATTTTTCATGAATCCTTGAAGTTAAGGAGAATCCACGAGTTTTTGTTGAAACAGAGGAGTTTCGTGAAATTAGGGAATCGTAATTATAAAAAGCTAAGGATTGTGAGGTGTGGGACCGTCCACGGCTTAGGCATGGCGGGCCGGTTAGGTTTCCCGGTCCCGCACACCTCTCCTTATTTTATAATATTATTTCGTGAATCCACGAAGTTATGGAGAATTCACGGGTTTTGAAAAAACAAGGAAAGTTGTTAAAACCAAGGAGTTTTCGTGAGTTCACGAAATAACAAAAAATAAGGAAAATAATGGGAGAGGCACGGACCGACCATGGCTAGGGCACTGCCGGCTAGACGGATGGTGGGCCCGGCCTTGGGTGCCTCTTATTAATTTATTAATATTTATTTTTTTCTCCTGTTTTGCGAAGGATACCTCATTATTTCATATTTTTGGACACTCGTTCGTGCATCCGGGTGCTCAGTCGTGCATCATTGTCGAGTACACTCGCACCAATTTTGGGGGTTTACTCAGTGATGGTCTAGATGCCCAGTTGTTGAGTATCTATTACTAATCTATGAATTCATTGGAGAATAATCCATGAAACTGAGTAATAAAAATGAATAGTTGTTCATTATTAATTCGCAGGATCAGTTGTGGATTCGACTACGAATTCATAAAAATAAAACAAGCATTACCATCCTATGGGATCGTGGATTCGACTATAGAATCAGAGTAATTAAGATTATCTATTACCATTTCATGAGATCAGTGTATTCGATCATGAAATCGGAGTAATGAGATAGCACAGTTGTTTTATTCCATTCTATGAGATCAAGACGTGGATTCGACCATGGAATAGGAGCAAAATAAGAGCAATTATTATTGTCATTCCATGGAATCAGGCTGTGGAGTCGACCATGGAATAGGAGAAATTTTTATTGCCATTCCATGGGATCAGGCCGTGGATTCGACCATGGAATAGGAGTAATGATAGATTATTCTGGAATTCAGTGGTGAATGTCGCAGCAGAATTAATCTATCGCAGAAAAGATATTAGCCAGTTAAAGCGTCATATCTATTCTGAATGGTACATAGTCAGGGAGTCACGATGCTTTTTACGACCTGAAAGCGTTAGTGCTCTCAATCTACGGAGAACCGCCTGAATCTATGCACAGTCTCTCCACATAATCTGGGAACGGTGAGTGTCACCGACGTCCTGAAGGCGTCCGTCGCCCAACTATTCTTCTATGTGGAGGTGGGTCTCTCTCATGTAGTCAGGGAACAATGAGTATCACCAACGTCCTGAAGGCGTTAAGCTCTCAATCCACGGAGAACCGCCCAAATACGTTATTCTGCATAGAGGTCACGACGAAATGCCAGGGATCGAACGCTCAGCTAGTGGAGGCTTTTCGGAAAAAAATTCATCATGGCTTCGTAAAATATGAATCGCTGCATGCCTGAAAGCCGTGTCAAAAACATGCCTCATGATTTTACAGTTTTTCCATTTGTTGAAAATCCACCATCTACAACAGCCAATTTATTTTGGTTTGAATCTATTGTTTTTGTCTTGACAAAATTACAGTTTTTTTGTTTAGTCCAACTGATTCCGGATATGAGAAAATAAGTTAATTCTGATCTTAGTTAGACTTATCAATTGAAGGATTCGGTTATTCAAGTCTCATTGAATGCCTTGACAAGAAATCTAGTTGACTAACCTAGTGTTTGTCTTGTCTAAAGGGAAAGGTCTAAGTTATTGTCTGAATAATTAGAGCCTGATAAGAAAAATAAAGTTAATTTTGATATTTATTTTGGTCATATCGGAATAAGTGAATTGTACACATGCAATCAGTTCAACAATAAAATTAAGTTTCTTAGTCGATTTGTTGGACTATAAGGAAAATTGCTTCGGGAAATTGTTTCCTTGATAACATATTGAAACTAAATTACTTTTGTAGTTTCGGATTTAATATCGGTTATCTAAAATGGTATGTGAAATCTCTGTGCTTTACTCTTATAGGTTGTACAAGTCTTATAGATTTGTAAGATCCTTTCGGTTTGTCCTTTATTTGCTCGAACCTTTGTCATTTTATAAAATAAAAGGGGGAGAAATATTGGAGTATGACAAAAAGGGGGAGAAATATTGGAGTAAACAAGTGATTTTTGATCACTAGGAAAGGACAATTGTGCTTAAACATTATTTCTAACGAAAGAGTAATCAATTGACTAAGGGGGAGAAACATATCATACTGTTCTGTAGTATTTCTTAATACAAAAGGGGAATAACAAAGATGTTCGGATTGAATATTTACCTAGCTTGCCTTTGGGGGGAGTAAAAGCTTTTGTTATTCAAATGTCAACAACGACATTTATTGATTGAATATATGAAGGTTATTGTGCTGTTGAAACTTGGAATCAAGCGTATGAAAAATGAGTTGTTTATGTAATTCGTTCAGCTCCATATGTAATAAGAGTTTCATCACTAAAATAGACAAAAGGGGAGATTGTTAGAGTATAACTCGGTTGAACTCACCAAGCTTTGGTATGTCAAGTTTGGTTGTCATATTTTCATATCAACACTCATCTAAAGTCACTTGATTATATACTAGAGTCAACTTCGATTAGGTTAGACTAGAAAGTCTAGTCTAACCTTCCAAGTATCACTCTGAAGACTGAGAAGAAGTAAGGACTACAAGGAAGACATCATCCTTCCACTTGAGGTTAGTAATATTGACTTGAACTTGTTTCAATTCCTAACGTATCTTTCAAGTCGTGCTATATTAAAAATATAACATGCGAAGCTGTATATACTGTATATATTGTATATTATACTCTAGCGGAGAGACATGATCATAGTATTAAGGAATTAGACTATGAAGTATAACGCTTATTTTTTGAACTTCGTACATAGTTTTATGATTATGTGTATGGGTGTATGGTGAAGATTTCAACGTAGAAAACAATGTTTTACATTTGTTTAAATGAAGTACAATCATGAACTTGTTTCATGAATCAAAATGGAAATCGATAGGTTTATTGGTCCGGCTATTCATTGCATATTCTTGATGACCAATCTACGTGAGTTGGTAATACCGATCTTAACTCCAGTTATGTATCTTGGTATAACCGATCACAATACCTAGACTTATGATTTGGTATGACTGGTCCTGGTAATTGGTGTAACTGATCCTAATAAATCACCATGATATGGTATGACCGATCCTTGTAATTGGTGTGCCCGATTCTGGTAATTGGTGTGATGATCATAAGTGATTGTATGACCGATCCTTGTAATTGTTATAACTGATCCTAGTGACTGGTGTGACCGATCATGAGTAGATACCATGTATAATTAGAATCGATCAGAACCCATGTATGTGACTTGGTAGGACCGATCACAACTAGCCATTGTGACTTGGTATGACCATTCACATAGTAGTCTTAGAAGTCCGGTAGCACCAATTCTAAACTTGTTTGGAAGTATGGTAGAACCGATTCCAAGATACAAATCCATGTAAATACGGAATAAGTATTTGCAGTGTAAAGATGTCAACATACTTTGAACACGAGCAGTAACTCTTATCATTTATTGTTCAAAGATATTCCTTGGTACTCAAGGTGATCCTGTGCCGAAATAAATTAAGAATCTTTTAATTAAGGTTTTTGGTTTTATATGCTTTAATTACCATCAATTAATGCATAGCTCTAGAGAATAAAAATTAGTAATGTGCATTTACTAATTGGAGATATTTTATGAGAGATTTCGGAAAATTATTGGACCAACATTTATTGGAATTAAGAAAATCGAATTTGGGCATGCATTGCATATCTTGAGAATATTTTCATTTTTGGAAATTCCTTGGTGTCCAAACATCCTAAGGCTATAAATACCTAAGTTTACATTTCTAGGAAACTATCCCAGGCAAACTTCATTTCTTTTTTCCGGTGGAGCCGTCTATTCGGAGAGGAAAGTATCATAATTTGGTGAAATCTCTTATGACCGCTCGTTTAAAGACTTTTGTGGGATCAAGAAGATCTATGAGTACCGTTGGTGGGAAACTAGATAATTGCAGTAGTTTTTGATTTGATTTGATTTGATTGACTAACGGTTGTTGAAACTTTGATTGCACCTAGTTTGTTTATTCTTGAGAATCTTCTCTTCTAATATAAGATTCACTCGTACTAGATCAAAGTATTGACGAGATCTTTAGAACTTTTTTTAGATCTAAATACATCTTGTGATAATCCATTGTTAACATACTCCATTTTGTGTGCGATTGATCAAAAGAGGATTCAAGTGTTGTTTTGCGGGGTATTTGAAGGAAATAGAAGATTTGAAGACGAAGAAGAATTCTTATTAGTTTTCGTATCTTGTGGATTTAGTGCACAAACCTTGATCAGATGGGATCCAACTAGAATCATTTTATCTTTGATAGATCTGATTGATTAGTTGCGTGAGATCGGCATTCTCTATATTTCTCTTTGAGATCTATATCAATTGAGTGTGAATCTAGACTTGACTGTTTCAGTAGTTATTGGATAGATTGATTGATGTGATTTGTAGATAGTGGTAAAAAGTGATTCGATTCTCGAACTTGTGAAGGATAACTTTAGACTTAAATTCAAAACTAAATAGAAAACTCACTAATAATTATAACAAACACTGACAAAGTTGGTATCAATATTAAAAGAACACTGAGGCTAAGATTCCACTATTTTCCAAATTCAAATTGATTTGGTGCAAATATTTATATTCATGCAATTTTCTCGTTTACTTTGATTCTAAAATATTGCAACTAATTTCACAAGTAATAATTGTAAATACCAAGTATGGAGCATCAAGAGTCTATAAACTAAGCATACTCCATCAAAATAGATCACAATCACTCAAATAAAAATCATATCCAATAATAGTTCAAGGCAAATAATCATAATAATAATTGCAATAAATTAAATAAAATAGATTGTACCACTTTTTGTTGGAAAAATAGCTTCCTCTATCGCCTCAGCAATGGGGTTTAGCTCCTCATATTATCATGATCTCAAAATATTTGTTTATGGCTCAAAAGATGATTAAAAAGATAAAAAGTGATAATACAGACGATTCGCAACAGTTTGTTGGTGTTGCAGAATCACTGTTACAGGGAGAAATAGTAGCTAAAGACCTAATGCAGCTGCTGTGATGAACGACACATAGGTTCCGCTGTGAAACAATGATAGTTTTCTGCAACAGTTGCTTGTGCGTCAATGTTCTTCGTGTTCTTCCTCTTCAGCAGCAACAACAGAATAAGGTATTTTCCTGCAACTCGATCTCTGGAGCTCTGTGGTGTTCTAAACTTCTCTGAAAGGATTTGTAAGTCTTCTATGAGCTATCCCAAATCCTTTTATAGACCACAGGTCGATTTAATCTCCAAGAAATCTCCTTTTTCTTTTTTCCAAAGTTACGGGTTTTATCTATTCTTTCCATATTCATACGCGGCTTCAAACACTCCCTGTTTTGCTTCTCACGCGTCTTCTAAACCAAATCCAACGTCTCAGACTCTCTCAAAGATAGTCTAAACTTCAACAGAGAATCCTATTTCCTTATCTACCTGTATCTTTCCCGGAATAATCTAAAAATTGCCGAGAATATATGCAACTCTCTGTTTTGATGCAAATCGATAACTACTCATCTTTTCTCAAATCTGGCCGCCTTACCTTCCCTGTTTAATCAAAATAGGTTCCTACCAATCCAACCCGCCAATCAAATCCGAATATAACTCCACCTTCTACCGAATCAGGATGTCCGTGATAGTTCCTCTCCGTTCTGCTCCAACACGATCATGCTGCCAACTATGGCCGATCAAAACACCCTTACCAGCTCCATTATACTCTAGCAGGATCATCCCAACAATAATCTACCCTTGAATCTCTTTCAATATCGCTTGAATCTCGAACCCTAATCTGCATGTGTGATGGTTCATTTTCCCGCCAAAACTGATAATTCAAATGTAGAAGATGGTCGCCCCTATCCAGAGTAGGAGTGCGATTAGCAACTGTCTGGAAATGGGATTCCCCTTATTAATTAGGCTACCCCTTATCCAAAGTGAGGGTCCGAATAACAAATGTCCTCCCATGAATGCAAAAAAACACTTTTCGAGCCAATTTCGCCGCAAAATCTTATTTTTCCAAAAACACCTACAAAGACATAAAAAGCCAAAATAAATACAAAATCGAGCACTAACAATATATACAATTGAGATTATATCAGACACAAAAATGTGTTTATCAAATACCCCCAAACCTATTATTTGCTAGTCCTCGAGCAAAAATAAAATAGAAATAAAATCCTAACTCACTGTCGCAGGCATCGTCGATTGCATTTAACGTATGCAATAAGCCTTTAAACCCCTAGGTGTCTCCAGTGGCGGAGTGTTGTCTCCGGAGGGCTTACCAGAGGTATACCCACAAAACCTTTATACTCCATACCCTAGCTATCTACACAGATCCTTGGAAGGCACTAAAGAATCTCCTTGGTTGGCATACTTATTGACTACAGGAGGAAGTACCCTGATGCGAAATTCTAATTGTTGTACCCGAGTTTGCACTCAAGTATACTAAAATTCATATATAAGTGACAGAGCTCTACTCAGATAGTTGCACTATGGACATCAATATCCGGAGTCGAAACTGATCACATGGATAGATCAAGAAGATGGATATAGAGAAAAACATAGATGGTTTTGATGTTTACTAGGTGAACGGTGTTTCTCATATCTGTCTGAAGGCCTCCGCCAAAATGAAGCTATCCTAATGGACTGAGATACTAGTCTGACTAATATCAACACACTGGCATATACAAGGGAACCAGTGATTGAGAATTCTAACTCTAAGTCAACACAACTGGCATATACAAGGGTTCCAGTGGTCGACTTTATTGAATTTATTCCAGTTGGTCTGGTCTTAATTTCTCTCCTTTTTTTGTTTTTTGTTTTTTTTGTTTTTTTTTTTCAACTCTTTTTTTTTTTTGTATCTCAATCACTCTAATTCACCCTAGCATTGGTAACAACTTGAATCGTGAGCCCCACCTAATCACTTAGAGAAACATAGTTTAAAAACAAAACAAAATAAAAACAGAAGTGAAAAGGACTCAACGAGATATGGTGAAACTATCATGTTATTTCTAACACCCGAGCTCTGTGCTTTTATGAATACACTCTTTAGATGTTGCCATCTAGTCAGATTGGTTCCTCAACTCCTAAAACCAAAAATGCTTCCATCTACTTAGATTGGTTAGTGCCATCCTTAATAGGCATAAATTTCTAGGCTCTGTAGTTTATTTGTTGCAACGAAAAGGTAATAAAAAGTTCCACCCCACCCCCAAACTTAAATCTAACATTGTCCTCAATGTTTCTAATCAAAGAACAATACCAAAAATATAAGTAACATGAGGAAATAGTAAAGAGAGAAGTCGGAAAGATAGTACCTGGGTGAAGTGTAACCAAAAACCTACAAAAATATTATACAACATACAAAATTGCCTCGATGGTCAATCAAGGTAAGCAGGGTCCTCCAGAGGGACCTCCTCAACATCACCTGTAGGAAAAGGCTATAAAAAGGGCTTCAATCGCTGACCGTTAACCTTCGAAGAACTACTACCATCTGGTGTCTCAATCTCAATAGCGCCATGAGGAAAAACAGTACGGACCACAAAAGAACCGGTCCACCGAGAGCGCAACTTCCCGGGGAATAGATGCAAACGAGTGTCATATAGAAGAACTTTTTGACCTGGAGAAATGACTTTCGTAAAATATTCCTATCATGAACAAGTTTCATTTTGTTCTTATACTCCTTAGCACTATCGTATGCATCTTTACGAATCTCGTCCAACTCATTGAGCTCCTGCCTTGTCAAGTGAAAAGTTTAAGTTCTTAATAGCCCAATAGGCTCGATGCTCTAACTCAACAGGCAGGTGACATGCCTTTCCAAACACTAAACGATAAGGTGACATTCCAATGGGTGTCTTAAACGCAGTACGGTAAGCCCATAAGGCATCAGTAAGCCTGGACGACCAGTCTTTCCTATTTGGATTAACTGTTTTCTCTAGAATACGTTTAATTTTCCTATTGGAAACCTCTACCTGACCACTAGTCTGAGGGTGATATAAGGTTGCTACTTTATGGGTAATACCGTATTGTTTCATTAAAAGAGCAAACGGTCTATTACAAAAGTGTGAACCTCCGTCACTAATTATAGCTCGCGGCGTACCAAAACGTGTAAGTATATTCTCTTTCAAAAACTGGACTACGACCATGTGGTCATTTGTTTTACACGGAACCGCCTCAACCCATTTAGACACATAGTCTACAGCGACAAGTATGTAAAGATAACCAAACGAAATAGGAAATGGACCCATAAAATCAATGCCCCACACATCAAAGACCTCAATCACTAAAATAGGATTCAAAGGCATCATATTTCTACGGGAAATGGTTCCTAACTTCTGGCAACGCTCACAAGAAACACAATGACTATGGGAATCTTTAAACAACGAAGGCCAGTAAAATCCACACTGCAAAATCTTAGCAGCAGTCTTCTTAGCACTAAAATGACCCCCACATGCATGTTCATGACAAAGGGAGATAATACTAGACTGGTCACTCTCAGATATACATCTCCTAATAATCTGGTCCGGACAATACTTAAACAGATAAGGATCGTCCCAAAAGAAATGCTTAACCTCAGCTAAAAACCTAGAACGATCTTGCTTACCCCAATGTTGAGGCATTCGACCAGTAACAAGATAATTCACTATATTTGCATACCAAGGTGATTGGGAAACAGAGAACAATTGTTCATCAGGAAAACTATCCCTTATAGGAAGGGAATTATTAGGGGAACTAACAACTAGCCTAGACAAGTGGTCTGCTACCACATTCTCTGCACCCTTTTTGTCTCTAATGTCTGGACAAAATTCTTGTAAAAAAGGATCCATCTAATCAATCTAGGTTTGGTATCCTTCTTAGACAAAAGGTATTTCAAAGCAGCATGATCAGTATAGATTACGATCTTAAAACCTAATAAATAGGATCTAAACTTATCCAATGCAAACACGATGGCTAGAAATTCCTTCTCGGTAGTTGTATAGTTCATTTGGGCATCATTCAGAGTGTTGCTAGCATAGTAAATCACATGGAGTAATTTGTTTTCTCGCTGGCCTAGCACAACGCCTATAGCATAATCTGAAGCATCACACAAAATTTCAAAGGGTAGGTTCCAGTTAGGTTCCTTGACTATCGGGCCAGTAGTGAGTAAAGTTTTAAGCTTATCAAAAGACTTTAAGCAAGCATCATCAAAGACAAACTTAACATATTTTGCAAGCAAATTGTAAAGAGGTCTAGAAATCAAGCTAAAATCCTTAATGAATCGACGGTTAAAACCTGGATGCCCTAAGAATGACCTAATATCTTTTACGGTTTTTGGGACCTGTAATGTCCTAATAAGGTCAACTTTGGATTTGTCTACCTCTATACCCTTTGAAGAAACGATGTGCCCTAAGACAATTCCTGATTCAACCATGAAATGGCATTTTTCCCAATGAAGCACTAAATTCTTTTCCTTACACCTAGTCAACACTAATGTCAAATGATGCAAGCACTCATCAAAAGATGAACCAAACACTGAAAAATCATCCATAAAGACCTCTAAAAACCGTTCTACCATATCAGAAAATATGCTCATCATACAACGCTGAAAATTCGCAGGGGCATTACATAACCCGAAAGGCATGCGTCTATACGCAAAGGTACCAAAGGTAACGATCTGATTATAACCGGAGTATCCATCTAAGAAGCAATAGTGACTATGTCCAGCTAATCGCTCTAGCATTTGGTCGATAAAAGGAAGGGGAAAGTAATCCTTCCTTGTGACCTTGTTCAATTTCCTATAGTCAATACACACACGCCATCCCGTGGTCACTTGGGTTGGGATTAATTCATTATTATCATTCTGGACTATGGTGATACCTGATTTCTTGGGGACAACCTGAACGGGTCTAACCCACTTACTGTCTGAAATTGGGTAAATAATACCCGCAGCTAACAACTTAAACACCTATTTTCGAACTACCTCTTTCATGTTAGGGTTCAGTCGACGTTGCATCTCCCTAGAAGTTTTGGAGTCTTCCTCTAAATGAATCTGATGCATACACACAGTAGGACTTATACCCTTAATGTCTGCTATAGTCCACCCTAAAGCTTCCTTATTGTCTTGAAGTACGTTTACTAGCCTACTTTCCTGATCACTATCCAAATCGGAAGCTACAATCACAGGTAAAGTCTCAGATGGGCCTAAAAACACATACTTTAGAGTATCGGGTAGTGGTTTAAGGTCCAACTTCGGGGGCTTTTCTAAAGAAGGAATTAGGGTAGTCTCAGAAACTGGTAATGGTTCGAACCTAGCTTTCCATCTATCAGTGTCTAACACGGGGGTAGAATCTAATAGAGCATTCACCTATTCAATAGTGCTATCGTCGTCAAAATATAAAACAAAATGGGATAGACAACTTTCTAATGGGTCTTCAGACAAAATGTTTGGTAATGACTCCTGAACTAAGGCTTCTATCATGTTCACCTCTTCAACACATGTGTCATTTAGCTCATGAGGTAGCTTACTGACATTAAAAATGTTCATCTCCATAGTCATATTACCAAAAGATAAACTCATTACACCATTTCGACAGTTAATGATCGCATTAGACGTAGCTAAAAATGGGCGACCTAAAATCACAGGTATCTGGTTCTCTGGGTCAGGGACAGGTTGGGTATATAGGACCATGAAATCCACTGGATAAATAAACTTGTCGACCTCAATAAGAACATCCTCGATAACACCTCGAGGGATTTTAACAGACCTATCAGCTAACTGCAGTGTCGTCTGAGTAGGTTTCATTTCACCAAGTCCTAGCTGTAAGTATACATGGAATGGCAGTAAGTTCACACTGGCTCCTAAGTCAAGTAAAGTTTTTTCTACCCGTAAGTTACCTATTGTGCAAGCAATGGTAGGAGAACCTGGGTCTTTGTACTTTGGAGTTGTGGTGTTCTGAATGATTGAACTTACGTGACTAGCTAAAAAGGATTTCTTATGGACGCTAAGTTTTCGCTTTCGCGTACACATATCCTTAAGGAACTTGGCATAAGCAGGAATTTGCCTAATTGCATCTAATAAAGGAAGGTTTATGGTAACTTGCTTAAAAACCTCCACTATGTCATTAAAGTTCGATTCCTTCTTTGTTGGTACTAATAGCTGAGGAAATGGGGCTCTAGGAATAAAATCAGACCTTTCAGGAACCGAATTCACATCATCAGAAACTTCATCAGTCTCCTCAGCTACTGGTCCTGAGAGGTGAGATTCTGAGGGGTGAACTACAGTATGTTCACTATCGGGCATGGTTACCTTATTTTCTACAACTCTACCACTCCTAAGGGTTCTAACAGCATTCAATTGATTCAATGGTTTTGCACCTAATTCATGAACTCCTCTAGGGTTGGGTTGTGTTTGACTAGGAAACTTACCTTTTTCTCTCAAAGAATCACTTATCAGACCAACCTGGGTTTTTAGCTCGGAAATAGCCTGACTATTTTCTTGTCCTATCCTGTTACTAGCTTGTAGACTTTGTTCTACGGATAACTGAAATTTTGCAGTTTGCTGAGTTAACAAGGCGAGAGATTCCTCTAAACTTAGGATTTTCTTATCTGACTGATTCTGAAACTGAGCTAGTCCTGAAGGATTCTTAGAATTACTAAACTGACCTTGACTTTGGCCCTTAGACCACGAAAGGTTCGGATGGTTTCTCCAACCAGGATTATAGGTTTCTGAATATGGGTCAATCTTTTGACGTTTATCAAATCTATTGTTATTATAAAGAGCATTGGCTTGCTCTTCAATATTCTGGCCTTCCCAAAAAGGCTCCACTCTACCACTAGTCTGACCCACTTCTAAAGCTTCTAACCTTTTTTCTATAGCAACAATTTTGGCATCTGATTCATAGCCTCCTTCTACCCTATTAACGTTTCCTCTACTTAAAAGAATTGTTTTATGGGGTGCCCTACTATTTTCCCATTGCTGGGTTTTTTTGGCGATTTCATTAAAAAATTCCATCGCCGCATCAACAGTTTGGTTTTCAAATCCACCAGTGCATAGAGACTCAACCATGGTCGTTGTGTAATAATCTAAACCCTCATAAAGGATCTGAACTAGCCTAACCTTTTCTAAAACATGATGAGGACACTGGGATAATAAATCATTGAACCTTTCCAAATACCTATATAAAGATTCTCCTTCTTGTTGTGAAAATGTGCATATTTGCGTCCTAATAGACGATGTTTTGTGCCTAGGGAAAAACTTATTGAAAAAGGCAGATGTAAGTTGTTCATATGTCTCAATTGACTCGGAGTCCAAACTATATAGCCATGACTTGGCCTTATCTTTCAGGGAAAATGGGAATAACCTGAGTTTCAAAGCATCATCATCTAAGCCTCTAATTCTTAGAGTACTACAAATTTCCTCAAAATCCCTAACATGGTAATAGGGGTTTTCATTTTCTTTCCCTAAAAGATTGGGAGCATCTGTAAGGTCCCAGGTTTCAGTTCATAGGGTACCTCCATTTCAGCTAACTTAATACACGAAGGACGAGTAGTCCTAGTCGGATTCAACAAAGCTTTTAAAGTTGTCATTTCTGGCACTATCGGAATATTAGGGACTGTCTCCTCAAGCGGACGTTCAAAAACGGAGTCTTCAAAAATCGTACTTTCTAAATTGAGGTAATCGAGACGTTTAGAACTACTAGGTTTCTCTTTAACAAATCTACCTAGGGCGTCTCTTTTACGTTCAGGCATGCAAAAAAATTAAGGAAGGGGATTCTATTCAATCACAAAACAAGGCTGACTCAACCAAATCAAACCTATTGATTTCTAGCAAACAAAAAGCATGATGGCTCCACTTAGATTGTTTCTATACCAGCTTCTAATCCTTCTAAATGGAATTCGTTACAATTTAAGCAAACCCCTCTGGAATCAATCCGAGTTAAAGTAAGTTGAATAAAGGAGAGGGAATCTCGGTGGAGCTTTGATACCCAAGGCCTCACCGGTATTACAATGCGGCACAATCACGCATTCAACTTACAGAAACCGTCAAGAACTTCGAAGTATGCTTAAAAGAGTAACCAATATTTTTCGAATGACTTTCCTGTTAAGCTCGTTACCCTATCGGTCTCGTTCTAGTCAAAATTTTAGGCTTAGGTTCGCGTAGGTTACGTGTTCCTAAAGCGGTCAAGAAGAGAACGGTGATGAAATCCGAACCCTTATGTTGTATGGCCAGGCCTTGCCCTTTACTAGAAAAATAAATGTCCGTATTCAGTCCTCAACATATATGCATACGAAGGAGTCCAGTAACTCGCTGACAGGGGATTCGCGAGTGTTTAGAATCTTACCTCCCGTTCCATACGGGGGATAAATCGGTTGTAGTCGACTCGGTCCACTGACTCCGATGTCTAGTGTTCGAACCCAAGGTGCAGAGACAATATCGTAATTTTCCTCCTTCTCTGCAAAAAGTTTATATTTAAAGTACCCTTCCGTAGGGTAATAAAAAAATAATGTCCCAAAGTCCAAAAGTCCAAAAGTCCAAAAAGAAAAGAAAAATTACAAAAATAATAAACCCTAATACAGTTTTTTTTTTCTAAAAGAAAATAAACAAACCCTAAACTAAAATTGTCTAAAATAAAATTATCTTGTTTTCTGTTATTTTTGCTTTAATCTTTAGCTCCAAGTCTTTATGAAATCACCAAACTCTTTGGCTCAATTTTCTTTATGATCCAGAACCTGTAGACACAAGATAAATACCCAAAAACATAAAAAAGAACAAAAATAATAAAAAATAAAATAAATCTATAACCCTAAAAACAAGTCCGCGTCGGCGACGCCAAAAATTGATGTGATTTGTAGATAGTGGTAAAAAGTGATTCGATTCTCGAACTTGTGAAGGATTACTTTAGGCTTAAATTCAAAACTAAATAGAAAACTCACTAATAATTATAACAAACACTGACAAAGTTGGTATCAATATTAAAAGAACACTGAGGCTAAGATTCCACTATTTTCCAAGTTCAAAGTGATTTGGTCCAAATATTTATATTCATGCAATTTTCCCGTTTACTTTGATTCTAAAATATTGCAACTAATAGATTTTCACAAGTAATAATTGTAAATACCAAGTATGAAGCATCAAGAGTCTATAAACTAAGCATACTCCATCAAAATAGATCACAGTCACTCAAATAAAAACCATATTCAATAATAGTTCAAGGCAAATAATCATAATAATAATTGCAATAAATTAAATAAAATAGATTGTACCACTTTTTGTTGGAAAAATAACTTCCTTTATCGCCTCAGCAATGGGGTTTAGCTCCTCATATTAATCATGATCTAAAAATATTTTTTTATGGATCAAAAGATGATTAAAAAGATGAAAAGTGATAATACAGACGATTCGCAACAGTTTGTTGGTGTTGCAGAATCACTGTTACAAGGAGAAATAGTAGCTAAAGATCTAATGCAACTGCTGTGATGAACGACACATAGGTTCTGCTGTGAAACAACGATAGTTTTCTGCGACAGTTGCTTGTGCGTCAATGTTCTTCGTGTTCTTCCTCTTCAGCAGCAGCAGCAGAATAAGGTATTTTCCTGCATCTCGATCTCTGGAGATCTGTGGTGTTCTAAACTTCTCTGAAAGGATTCGTAATTCTTCTATGAGCTATCCCAACTCCTTTTATAGCCCACAGGTCGATTTAATCTCCAAGAAATCTCCTTTTTCTTTTTTCCAAAGTTACGGGTTTTATCTATTCTTTCCATATTCATACGCGGCTTCAAACACTCCCTTTTTTGCTTCTCACGCGTCTTCCAAACCAAATCCAACGTCCCAGACTCTCTCAAAGATAATCTTAACTTCAACAGAGAATCCTATTTCCTTATCTACCTGTATTTTCCCGGAATAATCTAAAAATTGCCGAGAATATATGCAACTCTCTGTTTTGATGCAAATCGATAACTACTCATCTTTTCTCAAATCTGGACGCCTTACCTTCCCTGTTTAATCAAAATAGGTTCATACTAATCCAATCCGAATACAACTCCACCTTCTACCGAATCAGGATGTCTGTGATAGTTCCTCTCCGTTCTGCTCCAACACGATCATGCTGCCAATTATGGTCGATCAAAACACCCTACCAGCCCCATTATACTCTAGCAGGATCATCCCAACAATAATCTGCCCTTGAATCTCTTTAAATATCGCTTGAATCTCGAACCCTAATCTGCAGGTGTGATGGTTCATTTTCCCGCCAAAACTGATAATTCAAATGTAGAAGATGGTCGCCCCCTATCCAGAGTAGGGGTGCGATTAGCAGCTGCCTGGAAATGGGATGCCCCTTAATAATTAGGTTACCCCTTATCCAAAATTAGGGTCCAAATAGTAAATGTCCTCCCATGAATGCAAAAAAAAACACTTTTCGAGCCAATTTCGCCGCAAAATCTTATTTTTCCAAAAACACATACAAAGACATAAAAAGCCAAAATAAATACAAAATCGAGCACTAACAAAATATACAATTGAGATTATATCAGACACAAAAATGTGTCTATCATTGATCTAACCAGACAAAGGAGCTTATTAGATTAAACATAAGAGCCTTTTCCAACGACCCATCTTATCTTTATCAAGGTTGATTAGAGTGGTTACCAAACAGATTCTTCCTTTGTTGTTTGGAATACGATCCAAAGGACTTGTTATTCACGTGTGTGACTCTAGAAGTCGAAGGCGCAAGGATACTGAGGGAATTAAGTAGCTAGAGGTAGTCTGCTTGGTCTCAACTATACGAAGTTGGTATTTGATTTTGTATAGCGGCTTTATTCTGAGATTATTCAAAACTGGACTAGGTCCCTGGGTTTTTCTGCATTTTCGGTTTCCTCGTTAACGAAATCTTTTGTGCCATTTACTTTACTTTTCCGCATTATAATTGTTTTATTATAATTAAAGTAAATTGCACTTTACATTAACTCTGTAATACTTGATATTGATTGTCATGTACCTGATTACACCTTGTTAGCTTCAGCAATGGGAGTGCCCGTAGTATTCTCTTTGGGTGCATCTATAGTTATTGTTGATTGGGTCATTTAGTGAGTTAGCTAGCCGATCAGATGTCGACACGTGTTTAACTTAGAATGGTCGATTGTAGGGCTTATGAGTGGAGATTATTTATGCTGTAATAGAGAGAGAAAGAGGTAGCGGAGAAATGAATGAACTCCTCCCTTTGGCTATGTTGTCCTGAACCAGATTATCTTCATCTTCTTCTTCTTCTTGTCAATTCGTTTGATTCTTCCTCCTAATTCGTCTAATCCTTCTCTGATACTTCTCTTTCACTAGAATTGATAACTAAATTGTACCAAGTATTGTACATTTGGTATCTCAGATCCGTTCTATCCTTCAACAAATGGGTTCCACCAACTTTACTATCAAAATAATTATCTGATTTTCATAGACAAAATTTACAGAAATTCACTGATCTAGACACTAAAATAACGAAGTTGAGTCAACAATTAGATGAACAATCAACATATTCAAAAGCCTTTCAAAAGAAAACGAATAACAAGTTTGAGAAGACGAGCAACAGTTTTGATTTACTAACTAGTCAAATGGTTGAGCTAGTTCAAGCTTCTAGACGCAACAATGGCGATCCATGAATTTTGGGTATACCTGGATTTACACCACCAGTAGGTAATCAATTTGGCCATAACTTGGGAGGAGAAACATCTCATGCTAGACAACAGCGTACCCCAAAGCTTGAATTTCCTAGATTTGAATGGTAGAATCCGCGTGGGTGGGTTCAAAAGGGAGAAAGGTATTTTCAGATCCACAGTATTGAGGAACATCAAAAGGTTGGTGTAGCTTCTATCTACCTTGAAGGTAAGGACGATAAGTGGTTTCTTAACTTTCAAATTGGTAAACTTTTTTGGTCATGGAAAGAACTATCTGAAGGTGTGTGTGCTAGGTTTGAGAATCCTGTAGATGATAACTTTATTGGAAGTTTTAATAAATTTTGTAAAATCACCACTGTAGAAGAGTATTTTGAACAATTTGAAGCTCTCAAGGCTCTTATGTTGAGTAGTAACCCTCATTTGACTGAACAGTACTTCGTGATGAGTTTTATCAGTGGATTAAAAGCTGAAATCAAAAATTATGTACTTATGTTTCATACTGCTACCCTGTTAAAAGCCTTTTCACTAGCTAAAATGCAAGAACAGAAATGTACACAACAAGCTAAAGCCACAAAACCATTCCAAAGATCTTGTAGCAACTCATTTACCCACAACAGGACATATCAAATTACTACTCCTCAATTTCCACCCAAACCAATTCATACCGCTACTACTACATCTACTTCTCCTTTCACACCCAGATCTGGTAATACAACTCCTAAGTCCAGTCCCCCAATACCACCCATAAAAAGATTGACTCTGGAGCAAATGAGGGCAAGAAGAGAGAAGGGTTTGTGTTACAATTGTGATGTTGTGTATTCTCCGGTCCATGTTTGCAAGAGGCAACAATTATTGATGGTGCAAGTAGAACAACCAGAATCTTCTGAAGAAGCATAGGAAGAAGTTTATGAAGAAGCTGTGGAATCCCCAGTGGAATCTGATACGGAAATATCCCTCCATGCTCTTACTGGCAATGTGAATGAAGATACCATTAGGATATCAGGAACCATTAAGAGGAACAAAATTTCAATTCTCATTGACACTAGTAGTACCCATAGTTTCATTGATTGTACATTAGTCAGAACCTTAAAATGTCAGGTGGAACAAATAGCTCCCATGTTGGTTATTGTGGCTAATGGAGATAAAACTGTCAGTAGTGGGGTTTGCTCTCAGTTTCATTGGTCAATGCAAGGTCACAATTTCTCTGAAGACTTAAGGATGCTACCTTTAGGAGGGTGTGAAAAGGTGCTTGGTGCTGACTGGCTGAGGAAGCAGGGTGAGGTCATGTTTAATCTCTCTAAACTATGAATTTCATTCAATTACAAGGGAAGAAGATTACTCTGCAAGGCTCCACTGAGAAGGTGTCACTCAAGATGATGAGTTGCAATGCTTTTAAAAACTTTTTATCCAAGACTTCTCATGGGCTTATAGGGCAATTATCCTCAATATCAGTCTGTGAAATTCCAAACTCAGTTCCAGAACCAATTACACAGCTCATTCAAGAATTCTCAGATATATTTGATGAGCCAAAACAATTACCTCCCACTAGGGGTTTGGATCACTCAATTCCCCTTAAACCAAACTCAGAGCCTGTTAACCTTAGACCATATAAAGGCCCCTACATACAAAAAGGAGTTGTTGAACAATTGGTCAAGGAGATGCTGAATTCTGGGGTCATACAAAACAGTTACAGTCCATTTGCCTCCCCAATATTACTGGTCAAGAAGAAGGACAATTCATGGAGATTCTGTGTAGACTATAGAAGGCTTAATGAAATTACTATAAAGGATAAATTCCCTATACCTATCATTGATGAATTTTTGGATGAGTTACAAGGGTTTGTCATATTCTCAAAGATTGATCTTAGTGATGGATACCATCAGATCAGAGTTTATGGTCCAGGAATTTACAACACTGCCTTCAGGACTCACCAAGGGTATTATGAGTTCAAGATGATTCCCTTTGGACTCACAATGCCCCAGCAACATTTGAAGCACTTAAGAATGAGATATTCCAACCTTATCTAAGAAAGTTTGTGCTAGTATTTTTTTGATGATATTTTGATTTATAGCTCCTCAATGAAAGAACATTTAGAGCACCTTCACATTGTGTTTTCCCTATTAATGAAACACCAGCTATATGCCAAGTTATAAAAATGTTTCTTTGGCCAAAAGGAGCTGGAGTACTTGGGACACATTGTCACAACAAATAGAGTAGCTGCAGATCCCAACAAAATTACTAGTATGCAGAGTTAACCATTGCCTAGCAACATCAGAGAGTTGAGGGGATTTCTAGGCCTTACTGGGTATTACAGAAAGTTTTTCCAAGGCTATGGAGACATATGCAGGCCACTCACTAATCTCTTGAAGAAAAACTCCTTCCAATGGACTGAAGAGGCTACTAAGGCATTTGAATGATTGAATCTTTCCATGTCTCAGACTCCAGTATTATCACTGCCAAACTTCACCAAGCAATTTACTGTAGAAGCTGATGCAGGCAATAACTATATTGGGGCAGTTTTAACCCAAGAAGGTAGGCCCATAGATTATTACAACAAACCATTGGGACCAAGGTCCATGACTCTATCTACTTATGAAAAGGAGTTATTAGCTGTTGTAATGGCAGTAACAAGATGGAGACATTACTTGCTAGGGGGTAAATTCATTATTCAGACATACCACTAGAGCATTAGATATTTCTTAGAGCCGAAGATAACTACAGTACTGCAACAAAGGTGGTTGATGAAGTTGCTTGGCTTTGATTATGAGATCAAATATAAGAAAGGGACAGAGAACGTTGTTGCGGATGCACTTTCAAGAAGGCCACACCCGGAATCTAGATGCAATGCAATAGCACTCTCAAGACCACAATAGACTCAAGAATTGATCAACATCTACTCTCAATATACAAGAGCACAACAGCTCATTTCTCAGTTATTTTTAGTGACAACATATGTGGAGCACTATACTTACACTGATGAGGTGCTAAGGTACAAGAACAGATTGTATGTGGGAATCAACAACAATAGCAGAGCTACTATCTTAGAGTCAACTCATGCCTTAGCTATTGGTAGGCACTCAGGAATACAATCCACTTATATGAGGGTTAAAGGTTACTTCTACTAGCCAGGTATGAAAAAGGATGTACTCTCTTATGTCTCTTCTTGTGATGTATGCCAAAGAAACAAAGGAGATCATCAGTTTCCAGGAAGGCTGCTTCAATCACTGCCTGTTCCAGACCAGGCATGGCAGCATATTAGCATGGACTTTATTGAAGGCCTCCCACTGAGTGAAACAAGAACTGTTATTCTTGTAGTGGTGGATAGGCTAACTAAGTATAGCCATTTTATTGGATTGCAACATCCTTATACAGCAGCTATTGTGGCCAAAGTATTCTTGGATCAAGTATTTAAATTACATGGATTGCCAACCTCAATTGTATCAGACAGGTACAAGGTGTTCACAAGTAATTTATAGCAAGAGATATTCAAGGCACTTGGTACTAATCTAAATTTGAGTACAGCCTACCACCCCCAAACTGATGGATAGACAGAGAGGGTGAATGCCTGTCTTGAAAATTACTTGAGGTGTGTCATGGGTCAATTGCCTAAGAAGTGGTTTCATTGGCTAGATCTAGCAGAATGGTGGTATAATACAAATTACCACACTGGCCTGAAGATGACACCATTGAAGGCTCTCTATGGGTATAATCCTCCACACCTAGATTTTCCATCAACAACAGTCACCTCTGTAGCTGCAGTAGAGAGTTACCTTAAAGAGAGAGATGTTATGCTTGATCTCCTCAAGGAAACACTGAACAAGGCACAAGAAAGGATGAAATTTTTTGCATACAAGAGCAGATTAGACAGAGTTTTTGAGGTTGGGTATAGAGTATATTTAAAGCTTCAACCTTACAGGAAAGCATCAGTAGCATTGCGCAAGAATTTTAAGCTATCTGCAAAATATTATGGACCATTCACTATTTTACAGAAGATTGGAGCAGTGGCTTACAAGCTAAATATGCTAGACAGTGCTAGAATTCATCCTGTGTTTCATGTCTCCCAGATGAAGAAGCAAATTGGTCAAGCCATCATTCCTTCACCAACTCTTCCCATAGTGGACCATGCAGGGCAGATCATAATGCAACCTGAGAGCATTTTGGACACCAGATCGATTACTCAAAAGAATAGGGAAGTATTGAAGGTTCTAATTCAATGGACAAACTCATCTCTAGACGATGCCACTTGGGAAGATAAATCCAACATCGCAACCCACTTCCCTGAATTCATGGCAGTGCATTCTCCACCTTTGATCCTTGAGGACAAGGATCAGTTTTAAGAGGGGTGTAATGTCATGTACCTGATTACACCTTGTTAGCTTCAGCAAGGGGAGTGCCCTTAGTATTCTCTTTGGGTGCTTATGTAGTTATTATTGAGTGGGGCAGTTAGTGAGTTAGCTAGCCGATCAGATGTCGACACGTGTTTAACTTAGAATGGTCGATTGTAGGGGTTATGAGTGGAGAGTATTTATGATGTAATAGAGAGAGAAAGAGGTAGCGGAGAAATGAATGAACTCCTCCCTTTGGATGTGTTCTCCTGAACCATATTATCTTCATCTTCTTCTTGTAAATTCGTCTGATTCTTCCTCCTAATTCGTTTAATCCTTCTCTGATACTTCTCTTTCACTGGAATTGATAACTAAATTGTACTAAGTATAGTACATTGATCCTATTTTGTTTAGGTTTTCCGTACCTATTATCAAGTACACACTTTGTTGTCGTATCATCTCGATCTTGTATCCATAGTCAATCACACAAGTGATCTTGTTGTTGTATTGTCTCGATCTCGTATCTGTAGATGATCACACGAAGTGTGAACCGAATTTTCGTATTCTCTCGAATCTTTCCATGGATGATCACATTCGGTAGAGGACTTATAGGTTGATAAATAAAATATTGTGGTGTATTTGGGTATCCTCGTCTTTTCATTGATTTTTGTCTATGGTCTTGAAATGACACGTTTACCCCTTGTCCACATTTTACCATCTACAATTAGTATTTTTGTTTCTTGGTTAGTGAGCAAATCATTTTCTTATCATGTCCGTGGATGTTACTAATCTATGAGTCAGTCTTACAGAACTCGTCATGAAGTTATTTTCGAGGTAGTTGGATCTTTTCTATCCTTGCTCCGTTCCGGAGAACCAAGCGCATATTGTCAGTTTTTCTCGAATGACATGTTTTTTAGTTGAATGTATGTGTTGTTGTTGTAAGACTTTTCCTAGTATATGAAATTAGTGGCATTTCATTGAATTGGCGAAAGGGTTTCCCAGGCACACCGTAATATGGTTTACAATATCAGCTTACTGATCAAAGATTCATAACAAGCCCATGATTCCTTATTTTCACCTTTGAATCTCATCTTGGACTATTATATTAGTGTCCAAATTTTTGCACCCCTAAAAACCAAGGTGCACATTCCGTCTCTTGTTATTGGTCCAAATATTTATAGATTTGTATCTAATATTCCCTCCGTTTCTAAATGATAGGCTGGTTTGTGTGTAAATTTGCACATAAACCAGCCTATTATTTAGAAACAGAGGGAGTATGTGGTTTTACATTTTATTTACCTTTTATTTATTTTTTCCTTGATTTAAGTTGAAAACAGAAAATAATAGTCTTGCATAATTTATTAAATCTCCATAAATATCTCATTTGAGTCTCCATGGTCTTTAGATTTTATGTACGATTGATAGCAGAAAGTTGTGGATATGTAAAATCGCCATGATAAACCAGCAAATTAGCCTTACATATTTTTCAAGAAGGTTTCTTTTTTAGTCTATTCATTGCTAAAACTAAATGATAAACAAAATAGATGAAACCTTCAAACCCTTACTCATATGAATCATTATAATGAGCTCGATCCCCGATCATTGGGTTTCAGTGATGAAGTTTTGAGGGAAAGATTGTTTTCTATTGAGAAAACCTAGAATCCTATTAAATGTCTACTATTTATCGTTGTTTTTGAATATATGAATTATGGAGGTGGTGAATTAGGAATTGAATCAAATTTTTATCAATGTGATGTCTGATAGTGATGATGGATGTAATTATGGCTTTTAAAATCATGTGATTTGCGATTCAAGTCCCATGATTCACTCCAAATATTTATATTTGTACTCAAATTGTGAGTTTAAATCGAATCTCTCATAAATCGTTACTTTGACTTTGTAAGATAGAATTATTTTCTTAGTGACTGTTTGATTAGAGGTTCGAACCCGAGATCCCTTGGTTATTAAGTGGACCCTCAACCGTTATAACAAGTTGGTGGTTGATGCTAATAATTAATGTGTTTTATAACCGTTCTATTAATTCATCAAAGATCAAAATATAAATTTGTTTTATTTAGTCTAATGGTATTTATAAGCATAACTATAGAGATTCAATAATTAACTATGAATCTTCGATTTATGATTTAATATACGACTCGATTCTTAAAATTGAAAAACGATCTGTTTCACGACTCACGATTTCACAACCTTGGATGAATGGTAGTGTATCATCGCAAGATATTTCCCCATTTTTCAGCATTAGATCAAACAATATTGTTTAGATCAGGATAAGAAATTAGGGTCTTACAATACGAATTAAAATACGATTATACTCTAGTAGATAGACATAGTATTAAGGAATTACAATACGAAGTTGTTGATGGTGGTTTTTAGCTTAGGGTTAAAATCATAAAATCATACATCTGACATGACGTCATTATAACCACTAGTGCATTTATTGAATCATTCAACATACCTACGTAAGAATTACCAGGGTACATTTTTTTATATACAGTCATGTTCCACGGCAGAACCCTTAGTATTGATCGACATCATCTTCGTACATACCAAACCATAATTCTCATGCTACCGCACCAAGGCATGCCAACCATACCGGCCGCACCACTGTGCAAATGGCAAACCGTGACAGCCACATCTCCGCGCCAAGGCATGCCAACCATGCCAGACGCACCTTTGTGCCAATGGAAAACCATGCAAGCCACATCTCCACGCCAAGGCATGCCAACAATGCCAGTCGCACCACTGTGCTAATGGCAAACCATGCCAGCCACATCTGCGCGCCAAGGCATGCCAACCATGCCAACCACATCTCCGCGCCAAGGCATGCCAACCATGCCAGCCGCACCACTGTGCCAATGGCAAACCATGCCATCCACGTCTACCGCGCCAAGGCATGCCAACCATGCTAGCCACACCATGCGCCAATAGCATGCCAAACCCTTGGCCCCACCATGCCAAGCCAACCGCACCTTTCCTTGGACCCAACCATGCTAGCCGCACCATGCGCCAATGGCATGCCAAACCCTTGGCCGCACCATGCCAAGCCAACCGCGCCTTGCCTTGGTCCCAACCATGCTAGCCGCACCATGCGCCAATAGCATGCCAAACCCTTGGCCCCACCATGCCAAGCTAACCGCACCTTGCCTTGTCCTCAACCATGCTAGACGTACCATGCGCCAATGGCATGCCAAACCCTTTGCCCCACCATGCCAAGCCAACCGCGCCTTGCCTTGCCACCAACCATGCTAGCCGCACCATGCGCCAATGGCATGCCAAACCCTTGGCCCCACCATACCAAGCCAAATGCACCTTTCCTTGGCCCCACCATGCCAAATCGTCCGTACCAAACCCTTGGCCCACTATGCCAAGCCATCCGCGCCATTGGCCTTGGCCCCACCATGCCGACCTTCTCTATGCGGCTACCAAAACGAAGGCGTGAGACGGTCAACGGCCACCCTTCCATCCTAGATGCAAATCCTAGCCGTCCAAGGTCGCCAAACAACGCATGGTAACCTTTGGCCCCAAACCCTAGTTTTGGCCGCGCCAAACCGCGCAAAGGCGTGCCGCGCCAAACCGCGCCAAGGCATGCCATGCCACATGTGCCAATGGCATGCCAACCACCTTTCCGCGCCACACCATGCCGGCCTTCCCTATGCGGCTACCACAACGAAGGCGTGTGACGATCAACGGCCACCCTTCCATCCTAGATACAAATCCTAGTCGTCCAAGGTCGCCAAACTACGCATGGTAACCTTTGGACAAAAACCCAAGTTTGGCCACGCCAAACCGCGCCAAGGCATGCCATGCCACATGTGTCAATGGCATGCCAACCACCTTGTCGTGCCATACCATGTCGGCCTTCCCCATGCGGCTACAAAAAAGAAGGCGTGTGACGATCAACGACCACCCTTCCATCCTAGATGCAAATCCTAGTCGTCCAAGGTCGCCAAACAACGCATGGTAACCTTTCGCCCAAAACCCTAGTTTTGGCCACGCCAAACCGCTCCAAGGCATGCCATGCCACATGTGCCAATGGCATGCCAACCACCTTGCCGCGCCACTCTATGTCGGCCTTCCCTATGCGGCTACCAAAACGAAGGCGTGCGACGATCAACGACCACCCTTCCATTCTAGATGCAAATCCTAGCCGTCCAAGGTCGCCAACCAAGGCATGGTAACCTTTGGCCCAAAACAATAGTTTTGGCCACGCCAAACCGCGCCAAGGCATGCCATGCCACATGTGCCAATGGCATGCCAACCACCTTGCCGCGCCACACCATGCCAGCCTTCCCTGCGGCTACCAAAATGAAGGCGTGCGACGATCAACGGCCACCCTTCCATCCTAGTTGCAAATCCTAGCCGTCCAAGGTCGCCAAAAAACGCATGGTAACCTTTGGCCCAAAACCCTAGTTTTGGCCATGCCAAACCGCGCGAAGGCATGCCATGCCACATGTGCCAATGGCATGCCAACGACCTTGTCGCGCCATACCATGTCGGCCTTCCCTACGCGGCTACCAAAACGAAGCCGTGCGACGATCAATGGTCACCCTTCCAACCTAGATGAAAATCCTAGCCGTCCAAGCTCGCCAAACAACGCATGGTAACCTTTGGCCCAAAACCCTAGTTTTGGCCACGCCAAAACGCGCCTAGGCATGCCATGCCACATGTGCCAATGGCATGCCAACCACCTTGTCGCGCCATACCATGCCGGCCTTCCCTATGCGGCTACCATAACGAAGGCCTGCAACAATCAACGGCCACTTTTTCATCTAAGATGCAGATCTTAGCCGTCCAAGATTACTGATGAGTGCTAAAAAGTGCATATTTCTATATATTTTTCTTGGCATTTAACTCATCTTTTGTGCATTAATTCTACATTTTATCCCATATTCTGTATTTTCATTGTTTTCAAGAATAAATATTTTTATTAATTAATTTTGCATTTTTAGGTAATAAATAAAGTTTTGATGAATAGCGGAGCGAAAAGAGCAGAAAAGTAGTGAAAAGCCGGGAGGAATTACACAAGGAAGCCGCGAAGAATGTTGTGCACAAGACCAAAAGGCTAGAAGTGGGCTTGAAGAGGAAGAATTGTTCTTAAAGAAGATATGGGCTTGGCATACCCAAGGCCCAAAACCCTCACCCAAAATCCATACCCGTTTTCCCTTTCTAGCCGTCAGATTGGATCATCTCAGCATCCTACGGTCGCAGCATCGCCAGTACATCAAAGTCTGAAATTCCTGACCAACACTACAGCACCTAACTCCATCTTGAGCCGTCAGTTTTGTTGTATCAGGCATCCGACGGTCGCTCCACATCCATTCACATCACGTCATTGGATCTTTCCCTCATCCTATCATCCTACGGATTCCCCTCACAAATCATCAAAATCCGCTACACCCGACCAACACTCTAGTACCTAATGCCTATACCTTAACCAAACATACCCTCCATCATTCCCATCGACTTCTTCTCCCCCATTCCTCTGCAGAAATACCTTCTCCCTCGCCAGTTCTATTAGCACCACCATACCTCTGCCACAACCACCAAAAGCCATCATGGCTCTCACCAATCGAAACCCATCATTATCCTACCCTTCTACCTACCTATTTCACCATTCTCTCTTCCTTTTCAGAAACCCTAGAGGAGAGATTAGTGAAATATGTCGAGCTAGAAAGAGAAATTGAAGGCATGGGAAGGAGCAGAGAAGGGAGAAGAAGCATGGGTTGAAGACGGACTCGTCTTATCACGTTTGGTAAGTTCGAAAATCAAAACCCTAGTCTACTGTCAATTTGGGGGTTTTTTGTATATGAACCCTAATTCTGTTGAGAGAGAATTGGTAGGAGGAGAGTGAGTGAAATAGGGTAAGTAATTAAACCATTCCCCTAATTTGTCGAAACCCTAGGTCCACTGTGTATTTTGGGAATTTGGGGAAAACAGGGTCTGAACCCAAATTGGGATTTTTGGGTATAAATAAAACTGATGTAAGTGTTGTTGGGTATGCCTGGACTAGCCAGTGCACCACCAAGAGGACTGGACTAGCCAGTTCCTCAATTGTTCATGTTCTGTTTTTGCTTCACTTTCAAATTCAGTTTTATTTTCACATATTCATCATGTTTTAATTTATCACTTGCTAAGGCTCAGATGAAGCCTAGTGCACTGTTGAATGATGTATTGCTAGGATAGTTATCTTGATGCCTGTTTTTCTTGAGCAATGGGAAGTAATCAGTGCTCTGGTATGCATGTGATTGACTGTGCTGTCAAAAGACAGTCAATACTAGGGGCATATCAGTGAGCAAGCTGATTTTCCTCCCATTCTAATATATGCTCAAGGTCTTCAACTCAACCTAGAATTGCATTGCTTGATTAGGTCACATGGTGGATTCGAAGCCTTAGTACCCATATTGCATTGCTTTACTTTCTGTCACTATTTCAGTCACATACCAAAACAGCTCAGTTGTGTTTCAACACAACACAAAAATCTTTTTTTTTTGTCAGAAATCTCTAGGAAAACAACAATAGCTCCCTCCAAGTCCCTGTGGACAAACCCCTGCTTATTCACTTTCTACTTTAGATCCTGTGCACTTGCAGGTGTAAATATAACCATAGTTTTAGGTTTAATTCCTTAGCTACCAATTACCGGCTAACGCACGACAACCTTTGACCCTAGTTTGGCCGCGCCTAAACAAAGCCAAAACCCTAACTTTTGCCCGTGCCTAAATTGGGACATATTAAAGCCATACGGATCATACATTCATTCCACTGGCTACTAAACGAAAGGTTCCAATAATCAACGGCTACCTTCCTTTTAAGATGCAAAATCTCGACCGTTGAGGGTCACCACCGAGCTGGCAAGTCTCCCAAACTCAACTTTCCAGAAAACAACAACATGCTATATGTTTTCCACGAAAACACTCGAGACATCAACACATGTCACAAATTGGGGGATGCTCATTGGGTATTGGTTTGGCGGTTTACAGCGTGCGGCGTACACTACTGTCGTTATTAGAAAGTGTCATAAGGATGAGGCGGTTAGTAAATACAAGGAGTAATGGTGAAACGCTTTCTTTTATGAAACATCAATTCCAAGCGTTACCGGTTACCACCTCCTCCCATTTACTCACCCGTTTTCCATTTCTTAATGAGACCAGAGTATGTTTCACTTCGACTTGTATAAATAGGAATTACCTATTTCCACCGAACAACAAGTTCTGGTCAGGAGCATACAACAATCAGAAAGCGTTTGCTAGATTTCCCATCTCTTAGCTTCCCACTTTCTGATACAAATCAAAAAATAACTATTCTGGTCTCAACACTCTCTTCGGTTCCCTCCCCAAAACCAACCCTTCTCCTCCACTTTGTGACCGAAGCAAGTCTGGAACAAACATTTATTGGTTTAGGCCGGACTGGTACAAATTGATCTCTCGAATCTAAAGTACTCCCTTGCAGTACATTTTTTAGAGTTTAGATTTGTTTCTAACCCACATCAGACGAAATTACCGAAACCATCAGAAACTGTTTTCACCTTCAATCAATTGGCGACCACAGTGGGAGATTGGTCTTTCGGTTAAAATGTCAATTTTCAATCCTTGATCTCATATTTCGACCCCAGAAGTCAGGACGGTAGAGGCAAATGATCCGCTTAGGGATCGACGACTCAGCTACCAGACGACCCGATACGATCCGCTCAGGGATCGACGACTCAGTTACCAGACGACCCGATTACCAGTCATGACACGGCAAGGGGCGACTGGGGACTTCCCAGAAGTTAAAAGAAAATGATCCGCCCAGGGATTGACAACTCGATTATCAAGTGACTCAGGGACGACTGGGGACTTTCCACAATTGCGGTGCTTCTCACAAAACTCGGACTTGCACCTGACTCATTTTTTGTTAGTAGATCCAAAAAACCGAGTAAGTATTGCCTAGACAAAATACATGGTTTACTATTTAAAGTTTTCACGGGAATGATAAAACCGATAGCCATGTTATGTTTCATCCCATGTCATCTACCGACACGTAACGTTCACGGTTCCATATCTTCCCTGGGATGTTTGTGTCACTTACAATCATAACCAAAAATGACATCATCCTAAAACAGTTCATTCCGAATAATAATCCAAAACTCTCATAGGTAACACTTGTCTATCAACCCAAAAATCCAGAAAATCAAAACCATAAAGCCAGGTGTTTCATTTGCCTTTCAAAAAAAAAAACGAAACAAAATAATTTCAGAAGACAGAAGTGCATTCAAAGGAAGCCATTCAACGGTTTTTTGCTTTTCTCAAAAAACGCGTCCTTCGTTATTTGGAGGACCGCCTGTTTCAGCTTCGACTCTTTGGACAGCCTTTCGACCTCTGCTTCTTGTTGTTTGACCACGTCCGCAGAAGGACCTTCGGTCACCTTGTCCTGCAACTTTTGGATCTCAGAGAAACCTTAACGCCCAGTTCCTCGTGGAATCAGTCATCTACCCGTACGTACCTACTTTGCATAATAACGATTACCAGTCACTATTCATGAGGTATCCGGCGCTACTACAGTGATATTCGAAGAGAAGAACAATATTTCTACAGATTCATGGAAGGCATACATATGGCTAGGTTTTGCCTTAAAACAAGAAAACAAATTGAAATAGAAAGGCTTGAGTACATAGCTGGAATACGCTTGCCCACTTTATTGCTACCGCGCTACCGCTAACACCAGGACGTTAGAACAAAGATACGAGATAAAAAGGAGAGCCAACCCCTTTCATACGCATAACAATTTTGGAATTTGAATAAGGAAATGATTTCCTATATGAGCTACGTATGGAAAGAGGCAACTGGGCCCGTAAGAACAACTCTGCGCCACGCCAAGCCAGCGCCGTGCCAAGCCAACACCGTGTTAAGCCAACCGTCCGCGCCATGCCCAGCCAACAGTACGCACCATACCAAATCCAAGCCAGTGTCCACGCCAAGCCAGCGCCCATTCCAAGCCTATCCAGCGCTAACAGCTTGCATCTTTCCAGTGCTAACAACTTACATCTTTCCAGCGCCAGCAGCTTGCATCCTTCCAGCGTTGCCTTTTGAATGCCCAGTAGAAGGGAATCAACAATCTAATTTCATCACAGTTAAGATCAGGAACGAATTCTCCAAAATCGAAGCAAAGAAAATCGGCAACCCTTCTGAGTTCACAAAGACTCTCTTCCTGTCATGATTTGCATGATTTCCGGGGACTTCACCTACAAAATCGTGCAGTTAATGATGAAACACTTATATGATATTTTGTAGGCGCAGCGTCAAGACATATACGCATCCCTCAACCGCACTGCATCGGGAGAGCATCTGTTTCCAACCAGAGAAGCCGTTCCCAAACCCCAACCTATCCTGGAAAGCACGATTGATAGATGGAACTGGGGACTCCTAACCATTGTTCGCTTGAAGGTTGTCCAGTTTGACAGCACACTGATTAACGTAGCCGCTCCGCTTCAATGTTCGCTCCAACATCCGCTTTACTTCAACGTCCTCCAGCAGCGGCTCCACTTCAGCGTCCACTCTGACAGCCGCTACGCTTCAACGCTCGCTCAAGCAGCCGCTCCGCTTCAGCGTTCTCTCCATAAGCTGCTCCAGAATCTGAAGCCAAAGCTTCAGCGTTTGTCTCCTTAAGTTTCAACATCCTTTCCAAGAGTCGAAGCTGCTTCAACGCCGTTTCTTCCTGCAAAGGGTCGTACCACCACGCTCTCTATGTCAAGGATCATGATCACATCTAGCCAAACTTCGTAGTCATGACCGCTTTTTGATCCATCTCGCCAAAACTAGTGATCATGGACAGTTTGCTGGCTTACGCGTCCAGCCAATCCTTTTACTTTCATGGATGCCCATACAATTCTAGCCAACCTACTTTGTTACCACGACAATGTAGTCTCTTCTGATTACATCTGCTACCAAGAACTGTTGTCGCTTATTTGTTGATACCAGTCAGAGCTTCACCACAGCAGTAATCACTACAAAAACAACCTGTACTCCTCCACATTTTAAGTTCCACGTGGAAGAAGTAACAAAATCACCAGTACGAGCGCACTATGGTGATGTCTTTATCATGGTCAACCCACTGACCATATAAGATGGAAATATGTAAACCATACTTGGGGACTGAGGATATACACGGAATCTCTTCACTGTCAAAGCTCAGAAGACACGTTCAACCAAAAGGTCATAACCACAACAAGGTCATCTACTCTTCAAGGGTGTAGCGCAAGAAAATCATCACCTATCTGTCCAGAAGACGCCTTCAACACTTTACAAGGCCGCGGAGGATCCCAAGCCTGCTCAGAGGAAAACAACTTCAGAAACTGAAGAAAATGCGATTGGGGACTGCTCATCGCAGTCCATCCCGACGACCATCAAAGACTCATGAGATAACTCCAGAGACGCGACTAAAACATTTTCTTGAAGAAACAGAGGGAGACATGATAAACAACATAACTCTCTCATTCCTATCACTTCATTATCTAGGATATTTCATCATGTGATATTCTGATCACCCCAGCGTCACATCCATAAGAGTACGATAAGCTTATATAAAATCCCTTGGACGTGGATTCAAGGCGATGCAATAAAAGTAGGCTACACATGGGGACTACCAACATGGGACGGTTTCACTCCCCTCAACCAGGTTATTTCTGATTTCAACATCATCTCTGTCGAAGTTTTACGAGCCGCATGAATTTCTCAACATGAAGCCGTACATGTGTACCGAAGACTCCAAATGCACGCCACAAAGATACATTCACATATTCGGCCAAGCCATCGGATCTAAAAGAAGCATAACTGGGGACTGCTCACCACATCCCATTCCACACGATACTCCAAGATTCGGTAGATGGTTCGAAGGATGCCACTTGGAACCAAGTCCTTGAAGACTTGATAGTAGCATATCGCCAACGAAATGTCTCCCAACTCATCTATTTCATCCAGTGTCTCCGGAAGATTTCGACCACTACAAGCATCCACAACATATTGTCATCGCGATCAGAGGATCCAGGCACTGAACAACCTAAAATCAAGGATGGACCGAAAACGCAACCACATCCATCCGTCCCAAGAATGCAATGGAGTTTGATAAATTTTGGAATCCACTGAAGAGACACTACAGACGAAAGCACGGATCCGGACGAGCAACAGAAAACAGAAGAAGGTCAATATCTCTTTTCATGCGAATGGACTTTCTAGAGTTTGAACAAAATAAAGATTCTTGCTCCATGAAACGGATGACTGGGCGTGACTATGCCACCTCGGGCCCGCAAAATCCCTCCTGAGTTCTTCTTGAATTTTACCGTTGAGCTGTTTTCACATCCCGAACGAGCTCAAAACCTAACTATTCCCGCGAGGGGAGATAGGAAATTTTTTTCCGTTTAGAATGGAGGTGCGGACCGTAAAAATCCGAGTTCGTACGAGGATTCTACAGCGATTCTAGTAAGGGGCGCTAATTAGGGTTGCAACATGCTAACAACTGAAGCAAGTTGTTACCTTCCCGAAGCCAGTCGTCACCTTCCCAGGAAACTGAAGCAAGTTGTTATCTTCCTGAAGCCAGTCGTCACATTCCCAGGGAACTGAAGCAAGTTGTTACCTTCCCGAAGATTTCGTCACCTTCCCAGGGAACTGAAGCAAGTTGTTATCTTCCCGAAGCCAGTCGTCACCTTCCCAGGGAACTGAAGCAAGTTGTTATATTCCCAAATCAAGTCATCATATTCCCACGAAACTAAAGCAAGCTGCCATCATTCCACGGGCCCGCAATTCTTCCTGATTTACTGTCGAGCTGTTTTCACCTTCCGAACGAGCTCAAAACCTAAATATTCTCGCGAATGGGAGATAGGAAATTCTTTTTCGTTCAGAATGGAGGAGCGGACCGTCAAAATCCGAGTTCGTACGAGAATTCTACAGTGATTCTAGTAAAGGGCGCTAATTAGGGTTTCGGCATGCCAAACCCTAATTCAGACAAAGTTGTCATCATCCCACGGAACTGAAGTCGGTCGTCATCCTTCCAAGGAACTCAAGCTATATCCACTCCAAGCCGAGCAATGCAAGCAGCTCCATTTCAAGACGACCAATGCTGACGGCTCCCATTCCAAGCTGACCAACGCCTGCGGCTCCCATTCCAAGCCGACCAACGCCTGCGGCTCCCATTCCAAACGGACTATGCCTGCGGCTCCCATTCCAATCCGAACAATGCCTGCGTCTCCCATTCCAAGCCTACCAACGCCTGCGGCTCCCATTCCAAGCCAACCAATGCCCGCGTCTCCCATTCCAAGCCAACCAACGCCAGCGGCTCCGCTCAAGCCGCACCAACACCAACAACTCGCTAATCCATCACCTCCGCATTCCCTATCCCAGCCAAGATAACGCGTGACCAATCCAAGCCGAAAGTCTGCATCTCAACCAGCAACCGCCTCTACCATTTCAAGGTCTAGCCAGCAACACCACGAGTAGAATTTACGCAAGGCCGCCAACACAAGAAGCACGAATTCTTCTTACCTCTCGAAAAATGTTAGTCGGGTCTTCCTGACCATCTTTTCATGACTTGCCATTTCGATTTTGTCCTGGCCTGTCACCATCTTATGCTTACCTCGCAACAATACTCCTGTTCCGAGCTAAGCAGGGGACTTATTATTGATGGTGGTCTTTAGCTTAGGAGTAAAATCGTAAAACCTTACATCTGACATGACGTCACTACAACCACTAGCGCATTTATTGAATCATTCAACATACCTATGTAAGAATTACCAGGGTACCTTTATTTTATATACATGTGTCATGTTCCACGGCAGAACCCTTAGTATTGACCGACATCATCTTCGTACATACCAAACCCTAATTCTCATGCTACCGCGCCAAGGCATGCCAACCATGCTAGCCGCACCACTGTGCCAATGGAAAACCATGCCAGCCACATCTCTTCGCCAAGTCATGCCAACCATGTCAGCCACATCTCCGCGCCAAGGCATCCAAACCATGCCAGCCACGTCTACCGCGCCAAGGCATGACAACCATGCTAGCCGCACCATGCGCCAATGCCATGTCAAACCCTTGGACCCACCATGCCAAGCTAACCTCACCTTGCATTGGCCCCAACCATGCTATCCGCACCATGCGCCAATGGCATGCCAAACCCTTGGCCCCACCATGCCAAGCCAACCGTTCCTTGCCTTGGCCCCAACCATGCTAGCCGCACCATGCGCCAATGGCATGTCAAACCCTTGGCCCCACCATGCCAAGCCAGCCGCACCTTGCCTTGGCCCCAACCATGCTAGCCGCACCATGTGTCAATGGCATGCCGAACCCTTGGCCCCACCATGCCAAGCCAACCGCGCCTTGCTTGGACCCAACCATGCTAGACGCACCATGCGCCAATGGCATGCCAAACCCTTGGCCCCACCATGCCAAGCCAACCGCACCTTGCCGTGGCCCCACCATGTTAATCCGTCAGTACCAAACCCTTGGCCCCACTACGCCACGCCATCCGTGCCGTTGGCCTTGGCCCACCATGCCGGCCTTCCCTATGTGGCTACCAAAACGAAGGCGTGCGACGATCAAGGGTCACCCTTCCATCCTAGATGCAAATCCTAGACGTCCAAGGTCGCAAAACAACGCATGGTAACCTTTGTCCCAAAACCCTAGTTTTGGCCACGCCAAACCGCGCCAAGGCATGCCATGCGACATGTGCCAATGGCATGCCAACCACCTTTCCGCGCCATACCATGTCGGCCTTCCCCATGCGGCTACCAAAACGAAGGCGTGCGACGATCAACGGCCACCCTTCCATCCTAGGTGCAAATCCTAGCCGTCCAAGGTTACCAAACAACGCATGGTAACCTTTGGCCCAAAACTCTAGTTTTGGCCACGCCAAACCGCGCCAAGGCATGGCATTCCAACCACCTTGCCGCGCCACACCATGTCGGACTTCCATATGCGGATACCAAAACGAATGCGTGCGACGATCAAAGGCCACCCTTCCATCCTAGATGCAAATCCTAGCCCTCCAAGGTCGCCAAACGACGCATGGTAACCTTTGGCCCAAAACCCTAGTTTTGGCCACGCCAAACCGCGCCAAGGCATGCCATGCCACATGTGCCAATGGCATGCCAACCACCTTGCCGCGCCATACCATGCCGGCCTACCCCATGCGGCTACCAAAACGAAGGCGTGCGACGACTAACGGCCACCCTTCCATCCTAGATGCAAATCCTAGCCGTCCAAGATCGCCAAACAACGGATGGTAACCTTTGGCCCAAAAACCTAGTTTTGGCCATGCCAAACCGCGCCAAGGCATGCCATGCCACATGTGGCAATGGCATGCTAACCACCTTGCCGCGACACACCATGCCGGCCTTCCCTATGAGGCTACCAAAACGAAGGCGTGCGACGATCAACGGCAACCCTTCCATCCTAGATGCAAATCCTGGTCGTCCAAGGTCTCCAAATAACGCATGGTAACCTTTGGCCCAAAACCCTAGCTTTGGCCACGCCAAACCGCGCCAAGGCATTCCATGCCACATGTGCCAATGGCATGCCAACCACCTTGTCGCGCCACACCATGCCGACCTTCCCTATGCGGCTACCAAAACGAAGGCGTGCGACGATCAACGGCTACCCTTCCATCCTAGATGCAAATCCTAGCCGTCCATGGTCGCCAAAAAACGCATGGTGACCTTTGGCCCAAAACCCTAGTTTTGGCCACGCCAAACCGTGCCAAGGTATTCCATGCCACTTGTGCCAATGGTATTCCAACCACCTTGTCGCGCTATACCATGACGGCCTTCCCTATGCGGCTACCAAAATGAAGGCCTGCAACAATCAACAACCACTTTTTCATCTAAGATGCAGATCTTATCCGTCCAAGGTTACCATCTAATGCATGGAATCCTTTGGCCCTAGTTTGGTCACTCCTAAAGAAAGCCAAAACCCTAACTTTTGGCCGCGCCTAAACTGGGACATATTAAATCCATACTGATCACTGGCTAACAAACGAAAGGTTGCAATAATCAACGGCTACCTTCCTCTTAAGATGCAAAATCTCGAGTGTTGAAGGTCACCACCGAGCCGGTAAGTCTCCCAAGATCAACTTGCCAGACAACAACAACATGCTACATGTTTTCCACGAAAACACTCGAGACATCAACACATGTCATAAACTGGGGGATGCTCATTGGGTATTGGTTTGGCAGTTTACAGCATGCGGCGTACACTACGCTCGTTATTAGAAAGTGTCATAAGGATGAGGCGGTTAGTAAATAGAAGGAGTAATGGTGAAACGCTTTCTTTTATGGAACATAAATTCCAAGCGTTACCGGTTACCACCTCCTCCCACTTACTCACCCTTTTTCCATTTCTTAATAGGACCGGAGTACGTTTCACTTCGACTTGTATAAATAGGCATTACCTATTTCCACCGAACAACAAGTTCTGGTCAGGATCATACAACAATCAGAAAATGTTTGGTAGTTTTCCCATCTGTTAGCTTCCCACTTTCTGATACTAGTCACAAAACAACTACTCTTCCAGAATCAATTATTCTGGTCTCAACACTCTCTTCGCTTGCCTTCCCAAAACCAAGCTTTCTCCTCAACTTTGTGACCTAAGCAAGTCTAGAACGACCATTTTTTGGTTTAGGCCGGACTTGTACAGATTGATCTCTCGAATCTAAAGTACTCCCTTGCAGTACATTATTTAGGGTTTAGATTTGTTTCTCACCCACATCACACGAAATTACCGAAACCAGCAGAAACTGTTTTCACCCTCAAACAGAAGTATAACGCTTCTCTTTTGAACTTCGTATATAAGACATCGACATAATCATATGAAAGTTATTGTGATTATGTATATGGGTATGGGTGAAGATTTCGTCCTAGGAAACAATGTTTACATTCGTTTAAAGGAAGTACATTCACAAACTTGTTTTCTGAATCAAAATGGAAATGACTAGGCTTATTGGTATTGTTATTCATTGCATATCTTTGGATTACCAATATGTGTGATTAGTATAACCAATCATAATTTATTATGTATCTTGGTAAAACTATTCACAGTGTATGTATTGGTATGACTTTATTAGTGCAACCTGTTAGAGCATTGCTCGGTCGAACTCTCCAGTGTTACTATCTCAAGCTTGTTTGTCAAGTTTAGTTGCCAAAAATATAAGTATTGATTTCTAGTCTACTTATAGCTAAGTCTCGGACTAGGATAGAAAGTGTAGTTGAGCTCTAGACTCCACATCGTTCATCATACAAATACAAAGAACTACTCAAGGAACTGGTGGAACTTCATCGACTAAAAGGTATATGGAGACATGAACTTATCTGTCACTCAAAATGAAAAGGCAGGGGTCTAACAACCACACCCAATATTTCACTTAGCAATATGTATGGACAAACTCTAATATACTTTCTAGATAATCAACTAGACAGTTAGACTCAATCAATAGAAAAGTATATCAAAGAGTTTATATATCAATCTCTCGATTTGATCTATACGGAAGCAAATAGAAATCTGCGAGTCTTTATCAAAGAGAGATAACTTGGATGGTACCAAATACCAATATCCTAGTGTCAATCAATTTAAATCAACCAAAAGGTAGGATATTCTAATTGATTGAATAACGCAGAACCTGCATTATTTCAACTATATAAACAAATATAATGCGGAAAAGAAATAACACAGACACCAGAATTTTGTTAACGAGGAAACCGCAAATGCAGAAAAACCCCGGGACCTAGTCCAGATTGAATAGACACTGTATTAATCCGCTACAGACACTATCCTACTCCAAACTTACTTCAGTCTGGACGATAGTTGAACCCCAACCAATGTCACACTGATCCAAGGTACAGTTATGCTCCTACGTCTATGATCCCAGCAAGATGCTACGTACTTGATTCCCTTAGATGATCACACCCACAACTAAGAGTTGCTACGACCCAAAGTCGAAGACTTTAATAAACAAATCTGTATCACACAGAAAAGTCTATGATAAAAGATAAATCTGTCTCCCACGAATATACCTATGATTTTTGTTCTGTCTGTTGATAAATCAAGGTGAACAGGAACTAATTGATAAACCGGTCTTATACTCCCGAAGAACCACCTAGTGTTATCAATCACCTCACAATAGTCTTAATCGACGCAGCGAAAAAAGATATTGTGGAATCACAAACGATGAGACGAAGATGTTTGTGATTAATTTTTATCTTGCCTATCGAAGATAGAAATCTCAATCCAATTATTACAATTGTACTTGTACGATAGAAACAGCAAGATCAGATCACACAACTACAAGAAAAGTAATATCGGTCTGGCTTCACAATCCCGATGAAGTCTTTAAGTCGATAACCTGGTTTAGAAGAAAAAACCAAAGGTTAAAGGAGAATCGACTCTATCTTAGCACAGCTAGTATCACACGGAATGTGTGGGGATTAGGTTTCCCAGTTGCTAGAGTTCTCCCTTATATAGTCTTTCAAATCAGGGTTTGCAATCAATGTTAGATTAGTAATAAAGCATTCAATATTCACCGTTAGATGAAAACCTAATTAGATTCAAGCTAATATTTATCAACCGTTAGATCGAAAACATAGCTTGTTATACACAAATTAAATGCACGTTCCTGGTTTGTGTAACCGTACCCAAACTTGTACATTAGTTCGTTCAACAATAGTTAACCAAATGGTTATCCATATGATCACTTTCATATCAACCATATTCTTCTTCACCATAACTAGTTCAAATGAACTAGTTATAGAGTTGTTCAATTGCAAGGAAATCTTATGTACTACACAAGATACAATTGAAGCAAAAACGATTTGATTCACATGAAACGGTTCATGAACTCTATAGCCATAGTTTGCAATTGCATTCCTTAGTTTATAAAGATAAGTTCACTAAACATCGTTTTTAGACATAACCTACTCAAGTTCGCGGACTGGGTTCGCGGACTTAAGTTCCCGGATGGATTTCACAAACTCCAGAAGAAATTCTCGGGTTTGAGAACTTCTCCAGTTCGCAGACTGGGTTCGTGGACTGAGTTCGCGGACTTAGCTCACGCACTACTTCGGTTCACTTGATCAACAAAGTTTGTAAACTTCGGTTCAAGTAATAAGGACTTATACATATATGTATTTCCACAACAATGCTCATATCCTCCAATTGGTTTGGAAATTAAGCACAAGTTCAAAAGAACTCTCCCCTACTTTATGTCATTCCCGAAAAAACAACAAGAGCGACCTTAATTTCAAAAAGAAGAGAAAGATTTATTTGGACATAACAAATTACATACAAGTATGAATTTGAATCTAAAAAACTCAATTAAATTAATCATAAGAGAACCCATGATTTACTTAATTGGAAATGCTCAACACAAGTAAACTTATGGAGACTTAAAAACACTCAATTGGATTAATCACAAGAAAACCCATAATTAATCTAATCGAAATAAATAACTAAACTAATCACAAAAGTAATCAATTTAATTGGTCATACTCGACATAAGAGAATCTATGGAGCAGTGACTAAGTTAATCATGAAAATAATCAACCCAGTCAAAAAACGCTCAAACATAAGAAAACTTACGGAGTCATAAATAAATAACCAAACAGGATGATTGATTTAGTTCAAAATGCTCGAGATAAAGTATCTCACGGAGCAACAACAAGGCTAATCATACTAATCAACGTGGTTGTTTAGTGCTCAACATAAGACACATTACGGATCCTCATAGTAATACATAAAATATGGATCAGGGAAGATCAATTACTGCGGAATACACAAGGATTCATTATATTTTCCATCACCATTTGCACAATGACATCGAATAGACATAATCCTTGAAAACAAAAGATTTTAGCCTATCTTCCATCAAAAATTGACATTATAGGCTTAACTTTTGTATTTGTCAAAAGTTAATTCATTCTTTCATCAATACATACATATCAACTCACGAACGACTTTACTTTTGACAAAGTATGGGACAATTAAGTTCACGGACGTAAACACACATATCCCGTAACAATATTTCAATTTATAAAACCATAAAGATTAATACTGCAAAAATCATCTTCCAAACAAATTTAGAATTTAATACAATAAATCTGAAAACATGAAGATGAAAACGTTGGACATAGCTATGTGTAATCACAATAATGGCTATTCCAAACTTGGAGGGGGGATGATTAAACAGGGAATTTCTTCTCTAGAGAGGATGATCGGACTTTTCTTCAAGAAGACAAAACTGGAGTGAGACTCAACAGATTTTTAAGATCATATATTATACAACCTTGACAGCTTTCTCAAGAGAAACTTCTTGAGACCTATAAGAATCCTTCTTTATCTAAAAGAGGGATGCTTCTTTGAGCAGTCATGTTGTATCAAGATGAGCATTTTGCTCATCAGTATTGACTTCTTCTATCTCTCCTTCAAGAGGATTTATAGACAAATTACTTGACATAGTTGAAGAAGTTTTATGAAGAAAAGAACAAGGAGTACCTGAGCCAACCGCTTTCCATGTTTTCTTGATGCTCTGTTTGAGTCCGTTTATGATGATTTTAAGTTCTGAGACTCGATTATTGATATGTATGAAATCTGGAGCAGGTGTCTTGGATTCGTGGCTTTCTTTAGGGAGAGAGAAAGAACTCGACCTTTATTTCTTTCCCCTATTTCTTTTCCTCTTTTCAGAGTTATTTAAGAAGTGGGTTACTCTCCTGCTGTTCTTCCTTCTACCATTTTTTGTTTCAAAGGCACGATTAAGAAAGGACTTATCATAGTAATTTTCTTGATTGTCGGAAGCGCCTTTTACTCCAACAGTGTGAGGAACAGGTTTAATAACTTCCTTCGACACCCATACAAGAATGTTGTGAAGTTTTTCATTCCTCAAACGAAAACGACATTTTCGCTCAGAATGTCCTCTATTTACGCAATAATAGCAGTTCAAGGAATTATTCTTAGTCGTTCTCGTGTGAGTAGAATTGGAAGAGGTAGAATCCTTGTTTACATTACAAGTTTTGAAAGGTTTCTCACATGAAGAATTATCAATAGCTTTAACAAAATTGATCTTACTAGTTTTTGGAGCGTCTATTCCTTTATAGCCCATACCACGTGTATCACGATGTTCTTTACATGCTCCAATCATAGAAGACAATTTTATAGAGCTAGAATTGAATCTTCTCAGATTCTCTTCCAGTGATTTTACTTTATCGAAAGCAGCTGCTAGGTCAGTCTCCAAGGATTTTTCTTTGGCAAGAAGACTGAGTTCTTTGTCACTAAAACATTTTTGTTGAGAGCCATACCTTGCTTCAGCATCTGCAAGTCAATCTTTCAACACACCGAGATTCCGGAGAAGATTATCACATTCATACCTCTTTGTGCGTACATCTTCTTCTCGATCTTTAACGATAGATTGTAAGAGTTTATACCCACCATCATATCCTTTAAAGAGTTTTCTCAGTTTTCTATTTTCTTGACAAAGAGGAGCCATATATTTGCTCAGGAAAGTTGTTGAATTATTTTATTTCAAGGCACGGTCAAACAACTTGACATATTGAGCAAATTCCTCATCAACACTTTGTCCTCCTTATGAATCACTGTAATCTGAAAGATCATCCAACTGCTCATCAAGGGATTTTTCCCAGTCGAATGCAGATTCAGTCAAGGGACAAGAGACAGAGTTTTTCTTAGAAGCTTCAGGACTTTGAAACTCACATAAATGACTCTGAACTGATGTTGCGTTATCAGAGATAATATCATCCATCCTCAGATCGCCACAAACATAGACTTTTGAGGTCTTGAGCGTGTTTGCCTGCTCTGATACCAATTGAAAAAGCGGGGGTCTAACAACCACACCTAATATTTAGCTTAGCAATCTGTATGGACAAACTCTAATATACTTTCTAGAGAATCAACTAGACGGTTAGACTCAATCAATAGAAAAGTATATCAAAGAGTTTATATCTCAATCTCTCGATTTTATCTATACTCAAGCAAATAAAAATCTGCGAGTCTTTATCAAAGAGAGATAACTTGGATGGTACCAAAGACCAATATCCTAGTGTCAATCAATTTAAATCAACAACCAAAAGGTCGGATATTCTAATTGATTGAACAACGGACAACCTGTATTTTTTAAATTATATAAACAAATATAATGCGGAAAAGAAATAACACAGACACCAGAATTTTGTTAACGAGGAAACCGCAAATGCAGAAAAACCCTGGGACCTAGTCCAGATTGAACACATAATGTATTAAGCCGCTACATACACTAGCCTACTCCAAACTAACTTCGGTCTGGACTGTAGTTGGACCCTAACCAATGTCACACTGATCCAAGGTACAGTTATGCTCCTATGTCTCTGATCCCAGCAAGATGCTACGTACTTGATTCCCTTAGTTGATCTCACCCACAACTAAGAGTTGGTACGACCCAAAGTCGAAGACTTTAATAAGCAAATATGTATCACACAGAAAAGTCTATGATAATAGATATATCCTTGTCCCACGAATATACCTATGAATTTTTTTCCGTCTTTTGATAAATCAAGGTGAACAGGAACTAATTGATAAACCGGTCTTATATTCCCGAAGAACCGCCTAGTGTTATCAATCACCTCACAATAGTCTTAATCGACGCAGCGAAAAAAGATATTGTGGAATCACAAACGATGAGACGAAGATGTTTGTGATTAGTTTTTATCTTGCCTATCGAAGATAGAAATCTCAAGCCAATTATTACAATTGTACTCGTACGATAGAAACAGCAAGATCAGATCACACAACTACAAGAAAAGTAGTATAGATCTGGCTTCACAATACCGATGAAGTCTTTAAGTCGTTAACCTGGTTTAGAAGAAGAAACCAAAGGTTAAAGGAGAATCGACTCTATCTTAGCACAACTAGTATCACACGGAATGTGTGGGGATTAGGTTTCCCAGTTGCTAGAGTTCTCCCTTATATAGTCTTTCAAATCAGGGTTTGCAATCAATGCTAGCTTAGTAACAAAGCATTCAATATTCACCGTCAGATGAAAACCTGATTAGATTCAAGCTAATATTTATCAACTGTTAGATCGAAAACATAGCTTGTTATACACAAATGTGATGCACGTTCCTGGGCTTGTGGAACCGTACCCAAACTTGTATATTAGTTGGTTAAACAATAGTTAACCAAATGGTTAGTCATATTATCACTTTCATATCAACCATATTCTTCTTCACCATAACTAGTTCAAATGACTCAAATGAACTAGTTAGAGATTTTTTCAATTGTAAGGAAATCTTATGTACTACACAAGACACAATTGAAGCAAAAACGATTTGATTCACATGAATCGGTTCATGAAATCTATAGCCATGGTTTGCAATTGCATTCCTTAGTGTATAAAGATAAGTTCACTAAACATCGTTTTTAGACATAACCTACTCAAGTTCGCGGACTGGGTTCGCGGACTTAAGTTCCCGGATGGAGTTCACAAACTCCAGCAGAAATTCTCGGGTTTGATAACTTCGCCAGTTCGCGGACTGGGTTCGCGGACTGAGCTCATGCACTACTCCGGTTCACTTGATCAACAAAGTTCGTAAACTTCGGTTCAATCAATAAGGACTTATACATATATGTGTTTCCACAACAATGCTCGTATCCTCATGCACTACTCCGGTTCACTTGATCAACAAAGTTCGCAAACTTCGGTTCAAGCAATAAAGACTTATGCATATATGTGTTTCCACAACAATGCTCGTATCCTCCAAATGGTTATATAGTCTAAACTCTCATTTGAATCATTGAAACATTCTCAGAGGACGTTATATAGTTGTTATTCACAAACCATTTCTCGTCAGAGAAATTTTTAAAGTGATTGAAACATAACATGACTTTCGTCACTAGGTAAAGATGAACTTGGATAAAGCGGAAGCTTTACCAACACATATTTCGATAAATAGATAGGTGAGGTAAACTCGGCTCGAAATACCAAATGTTTATAATCTAAGTCTATATAGCAAAACGACTTTTGTCTCAAGATAGGAGATAAATACACTTTTGAGTGACAGATAAGTTCAAGTCTCCACAAACCTTTTAGTCGATGAAGATCCACCAGTTCCTTGAGTAGTCCTTCGTCTAGTATGATAATTGTCATGGAGTTCTTGAGGTCAACTACACTTTCTATCCTAGTTCGAGACCTTAGCTATAGTATACCAGAAATCAAGACTTATAGTTTTGATCACTAACATTGACAAACATGCTTGAGATAGCAACGCATGCGAGTTCGACCGAGCAATGCTCTAACACAAAAGTATATCTAATCTATCTCATATCTTGAGAAAAAAGTCTTATTGCTATATAGACTTCGATTATACACATTTGCTATTTCGAGCCGAGTTTATCTCGAAATATGTGTTGGTAATCTTTAGCTTTGGCCAAGTTCATCTTTACAAGTGATGAAAGTCATGTTGATTGTTTCAATCTTTTGAAAATCGCTTTGATGAAAAATAGTGTGTGAATAACCTCTATATAACATCCTCTAAGAATGTTTCAATGATTGAAATAGAGAGATTAGAATATGTAACCATCTTTGGATATAAGCATATAGTGTATTCACGCATTAGTGTATAAGTCCAAAACAGGGAACCAAATGTATGCATACCCATACACATACTTAAGTGTGTTACTTTCTAAAATTGGTTTGTTCGTGAACTAAAACATTTATATAATAAGGAATGTGATTTGCAAACTGTGGCTATAATGTTCATGAATCGATTCGAGTGAATCAAAACCAATTTTGCTTCGATTCTGTCTTGTATACTTCTATAAGATCTAAACAATTGAAAAACTCTCGAACTATTTCATTTGAGTCATTTGGACTAGTTATGGTGAAGATGAATATGTTTGATATGAAAGTATTCATATGGCTAACCATTTGGTTAACTACTGTTGAACCAACTAGGTGCACACGTTTAGGTACGGTTACACAAACCTAAATGAACGTGCATTTCATTTGTGTATAACAAGCTAAGATTCGATCTAATGGTTGAAAGATATTAGCTTGAATCTAATCAGGTTTTCATCTAACGGTGAATATTGAATGCTTTGTTACCAAGGTAGCATTGATTGCAAACCCCGATTTGAAGACTATAAAAAAGAGAACTCTAGCAACTGGGAAACCTAATACCCACACCTCCTGTGTGATACTACTTGTATAATCTAGAGTCGATTCTCCTTTAACCTTAGGTTTCTATCGAGACCTTGTAGGTTAACGACTTGAAGACTTCATTAGGATTGTGAAGCCAGACCCAACTATTTTCTCTGTAGTTGCGTGGTCTGATCTTGCTGTTTCTATCGTATTGAGTACAATTATAAAATTGGCTCGAGATTAATTTCTCCGTTAGTTTTTGATACATGAAAATAATTTCCCTTAACTAGGCTGGGGTTCCCCAAAGAGGGGAAAGGACACACAAAACATGGGGACTTTGGGACTAAGTCCCAAGTCCACCAAGGAAGTATACATAAGATGGAAGGGACAATTAAGGAATTAACAAGAAAGAAGAAGGTTATATTAGAGAAGGGATGGCATTAATAGAAGGAGGTTTAGGACACATGGCAAGATGACGTAAAAAGAAGGGGCTTTTGGAAAGTCTATATAAGGAAGGACAAAGTACAGTGGAAAGACAACTCTCTCTCTCATATTATTCTAAGAAAAATGAGGTCATCTTGGTGCACTAGGACGGGTAGGACCTAACGAGAATTCCGGTATTAACATTTGGAGACCACACCCGGAGGTTCGTGCCTAGTCCATCATGATGCAGCCGAGTGATACCAGCCCAAACACGGCAGGAAACCAACCAACCAGTCGTCCCATCAACTTGGATGAAGTAACAATAGAGTATGGGGATAGTGAAGAAGATGTGCCACTCGATGGACAGCTAGGAAGCATCCCCCAAAATAGGGAAATAGGCATCACACGCGGGGAGAGCACACAGATAGCCCGTCAATCAAAATCCACGGCTCCCAGACATGCAAGATATGTAGAAAGAATTAGAAGAGCGATCAAAAAAGAGACGAGCATTAGAAGAATGGATAACACAAGCTGTAATAGCAGGACAAAACACCTCTGGAGAAGCAGTGGAGACAAAAAGACATCAGAACACCAAGAAGACAGCAACTACACGGGTGGAAATGGTAAGATACTTGGAGAAAAATTACCACATCATGAAACAAGATGATCACCGTCAAACAAACATCCCATACCCAATAAACATCCGAGAGTATCAATATCCCGAAGATTATGTCCCTCCTACATTCAAAACGTATGATGGAGAAGGAAACGCGCGGGATCACCTTAGCCGATTCCTTTCAGTTATGAACGACAAGGCCTCCGATGAAAAGCTATGTCTAAGGGAGTTTCCCAAGTCTTTGACAGGAATGACATTTACTTGGTATGATAACTTGAAGGAGTAAAGCATAGACTCTTGGACGACCATGAACTCGATGTTCCTAGGAAAGTTCTACTCTGCTAAGCGGAAGGTTACGTTAATAGACTTAAGTAAAAATGGTCATAGGATGGGAAAGGAAGTAGAAAAATATATCATGAGATTCCGAAGGTTGGCATTGGATTGCCATGAGGATGGCATCTAGGAGGAGCTCGTAGAAATATGCGTCCGAGGAATGGTGCGATCCTTCAAAGGAAGTCTGATAAATTTAGATTCCAGATTTTTGTTGAACTGGAAGAAGCAGCCGAAATAATTTCCGACTGCATAGAAGAGTTGCCCGCAAATCTCAACTGGCGCTACATGGTAAATACCACGTATGCAATCCCCTATAACCCGAGGCTAACATTAATGAAAGTGGAAACCGACAAAAAATGAGTGACCCTCCCCAAAAAAGAAGCAGATGGATCAGAAAATATTCAAGACCCCCTCCTCCTCCATTGCCATATGGGAGGGAATAAACAATTGGGATCCTTAATCAATGGGTCGCCAGGGGCGAGGTCCAACTACCCCCAACAGTGGTAGATATCAACAAAATGAACAAAGATGCTGCAAGATATTCTTATTATCACATGAGAATGGGGCACCCAACAGTAGAGTGTCTCGCAATAAGAAGTATATTCGAATGAAAACGCGAATCCCGGTAGTTTGAAGCGACCAGGCAGATGATCGAAAGCGACCCATTCCCGCGTCATTAAAAAAGAAAGGAGCGAGCAAATCAGGTGTAATGACACAATTTTAAGCTCTGATTCAAACTTTTAAATTGTGCTTTTCGGTAAGGAAGAAGGTTCTTTAAAAAGAAAAAGTCTCAAAAGGTTGCGGGAACGCCAACGGCGCCCGATCGATTGAAAAAAGGTTGCGGGAACGCCAATGGTGTCCGATCGACTGACAAAAGGTTGGGGAACGCCAATGGCGCCCGATCGACTGACAAAAGGTTGCGGAACGCCAATGGCGCCCGATCGACTGACAAAAGGTTGCGGAACGCCAATGGCGCCCGATCGACTGACAAAAGGTTGCGGGAACGCCAATGGTGCCCGATCGACTAACAAAAGGTTACAAGAACGCCAATGACGCCCGATCGATTGAAAAAAGTTTGCGGAATGCCAATGGCACCCGATCGACTGACAAAAGGTTGCGGGAACGCCAATGGCGCCCGATCGACTGACGAAAGGTTGTGGAAACGCAATTGGCGCCCGTTCGATTGACAAAAGGTTACGGGAATGCCAATGGTGCCCGATCGAATGACCAAAGGTTGCGGGAACGCCAATGGAGCCCGATCGACTGACAAAAGGTTACGGAACACCAATGGCGCCCGATCGACTAACAAAAGAGTTCAGGATTGCTAATAGAGTCCGTTCATCATATGCCCGCCCCCCTCCCCTACAAGTAAAAACAAAAGGGGGGAATAGGCACATTTATCATACGCACTTCTCTCCCACATCCTATCTTTATACAAAAGCAAGGGGGAGTAGGCGCGTTCATCATATGCACGCCCCTCCCTTACAAGTAAAATCAAACAGAGGGGGAATAGGCATGTTTCTTGTATGACCTGCCCTCCCGCATCCTATCACAAAAACAAGGGGGAGTAGGCGCGTTCATCATATGCCCGCCCCCTAACCTACAAGTAAAATCAAACAAGGGGGGGCATAATTGTATTTATCATATGCTCTGCCCTCTCACATCCTAGCTTTATACAAAAATAAGGGGGGAGTAGGCGCGTTCATCATATGCCCGCTCCGACGCCCCTAAAAGTAAAATCAAACAAGGGGGAATAGGCGCGTTTATCATACGCTGATCATAATCCTATGCACTAACACACAAGCATAGTACTTCTAAGCAAGTCCTTACAGCAACAAACAACAAAACGAGAATAGAAAACATGCATAAATTTAAACAACGATAAAACTTTAAACATTAATCCAACTCCACAAGAGGGGGCATAAAGGAAGAATGAAAATTGTTCATAAAGAAAATAAAGCAAGCACAAGGTGAAAACACATCAAATGGATTTAAGAGAAGACAGTTCTTGCCGCTTCTGCTCAAGGGCATCCCGAACATTCTTCTCTGCGGTCTCCGCCCGAATCATCTCATCACTCTCCACCCCTATCTCGGCAAGCAATCGGTTCACTACCTCTTTCTTTTACGCAGTTGCCGCAGAGTATTGCTTTTAGTTCCTCCTCGAGTTCAGTTATCCGAGCTATGAGTTGGACGCGGGGGTCTTTACGATTTTTCACTTTCAGCAACAATCCCTACAACCAACTTATAGGAAACTTCAAATTAGTGGCCGCTCGTACGGAAGTTTCCCAGCTACTGATAATGGACGCGTCAATAGGACCATCCTCCACCTTGGTAAGTTCATTGGAAACCTCCAGCAAGTTCTTGGTCATATAACACAACGTCCTCATATCCAATAGACCTTCCTTAACCAGGTGGTCACCGGTCCGCTCCATAATGTCCTTGTAAGCGTCAGCAAAAGATGACGGAAACCAAAACCCATAAACTGAAGTATGGGTGGCGGGGTTGACCCCAGCCGCGATAGCATCCACCACAGCAACCTATTTATACACCTTTGGACCAAGAATAACTCCTCATTAATCCAAGAAATCTTTCCATTACTCGGCAGTCAATGAAAATATTCCCGAGAAGTTTTCTTCCCATTCTTGTCTTCTTCATGCGTCTGTTGTAGTCAACCTCCATCTAAACACTCTTCCACACATCCCAGCATGTATCAAACACGCTCAGGCCACAAGAACTCTTCCCAAACATAACCAGAAATCCCGTGATATCCTCGAGTAAATATTCTTCCCCTGTTTTGCTTGACACAAGAATTAAACTCTATTTTATCGAATTTGGAGTGAATACCAACCCTGTTTAGTCGAAACAGGGTATATCCAATCCAAAGAACTCATTGAATCTGTCCAAAGCTCCAGCAAAATATTTCCTGAAATACCCGTGAAAAGTTCACACCTCTGTTTCCTTCCAACTCGAGTTCTAGCCAAATTCAATCGACAAAATCACTCCTACTATCCTTGTTATGCTCTAACAGATGCTTTCCATCAGTTTCAGCCATTGAGTCTCCTCGGAAGAGCACCAAAACTCGAACCCTAATTCTGCCATTAAAACACCAAGTTTTCCCGCCAATTTCCACATTCAAAGGTGAAGAAGGTGACCTCCCCCTAACCAAAACCGAGGTGTAAATAGCAGGTGCCCAACTGAGGTGCCCCTTATCCAAAGTGAGGGTTCCTTTAGTAATTTTTCTCCGGGTGTCCTAAAAGCACTTTTCGAGCAACTTTTTCCACAGAAGTGTACTTCTCCAAAAACACCTAAACCAACATAAAAACAGTATAATAAGTGTAAAATCAAGCACTAACAATACAGACACCGAGGACAATTCAGACACAAAATTGTGTCAATCAAATACCCCCAAACTTATTATTTGCTAGTCCTCGAGCAAAAATAATCTAGAAAATTAAATGACTACACTTAGCACGTGCAGCAAGCCGTTAAATCGATAGGTGGCCCTAGCGGCGGAGTGTTGTCTCCGGGGGGTTTACCAGAGGTGTACCCACAAAACCTTTACTCCAGACCCTAGTTATCTACGCAGAACCTTGGAAGGCACTAAAGAATCTCCTTGGTTGGCATACAAACATTGACTATAGAAGGAAGTACCCTGATGCGAAATTCCAATTGTTGTACACGAGTTTGCACTCAGCATACTATAATTCATATATATGTGACGGAGCTCTACTCAGATTGTTTCTAGACATCATAACCGGAGTCAACCAATCACATGGAAAGATTAAGAAGATAGATAAAGAGAAAAATAGATGGTTTAAAGTGAACGGTGTTTCCCATATCTGTCTAAAGGCCTCTACCAAGATAAACCTATCCTAATGGACTGAGATACCGGTCTGACTAATATCAACACAACTGGAAAATACAAGGGAACCAGTGGTCGATAAACCTAACTCTAGGTCAACACAACTGGCATATACAAGGGCACCAGTGGTCGACTTTATTGAATTTATTCCGGTGGTCTGGTCTCAAATTTTTTTTTTTTGTGGTATCTCAATCACTCTATTTCACCCTATCAATGGTAACAACTTGAATTGTGTGCCCCACCAAATCACTTAAAAAATATAAACAGAAGGATTAGGATTCAACGAGATATGGCGAAACTACCATGTTTTTTTTAATTCTAACACCTGAGCTCTGTGATTTTATGAATAGACTCTTTAGATGTTATGTCCCCCTCCATTTAGTTGTCTGCTTTCCATCTAATCAGATTGGTTCCTCAACTCCTATAACCAAGATGTTCCCATCCACTTAGATTGGTTAGTGTCAACCTTAATAAACATAAATTTCTAGGCTTTGGAGTTTATTTATTGCAACTAAAAGTTTCTCCCATACCCCCAAACTTAAATCTAACATTGTCCTCGATGTTCTAAAGATAAAATTAAAATCATGACAAGGAGAAATTGTTACTACTCGAAGCAAAAGAGTTAAGGAAATATATTACCGTGTTGCATGAGATTGGGTTACCTCCCAAGAAGTGCTAAGTTTAAAGTCTTCATCCAGACATCAGAAGGAATTAATCACCTCATAGAATCATAAAGCAGTAGCCGAAATAAATGTGGGTTATCTGGATCAAAAAGTGCTAACCACAAGAAGAGGAAACTACAACAATCCAAGAAGAAATCGAACATACCCTTGTTTAAGACAACTACATCTAGTTGTGGTTCAGGTTCAGGCTCTATAAAAGGGTCTAAATAAAAAGATTTCATCGGTTGGATTTCCTCAAAGGCATTCTGAAGATCAGGCTGAAGAGTCTGGAAATACTCAACTAAGAACTTAGAAGCGCATAACAAAAGCCTGAATAATTGGGGATCCTCTAAGTCAATCAGATTTGACTCACACATCCGACCACAATGAAAGAGGTGGTATTCCTTAAGAAAATGTGTCGACCCTATTTTCCTAAAGTAATTAGGTTTAGTCTCAAAACTTAATAACCGACACATCTGAAAATCATATGTTCCCACAATTGGAAGAAACGTTTTTGCTGGGAAAACAAAGTCAATCTTGGTATCATTGCCTGGGTTAACCACATCAACCAGAGGATGGGTTTCTAACAACTGAGCTCTCTTATGGACACAACTAGGTTCAGGAAAAAGTGTATGAAGATAATCTTGATGGTTGAGTCACAAATGTCAAGTCCTACACGAGGGAACTTTGTAAGAGTTAAAGGTAAGGCACCAGGAAAGTGATAATCACCCTCAAACTTAGAGTTTTCAGTGTCTCTAGGTAGACTAGTCACAATTTCCCTAATTTTTAAATCATTAGATTCCTGAAAATGGTCAATTGATTCTTCTAATTTGTAATCAGGTGCATCCTCACTCATTTTTACGAGTTCACTTTCTTTGTCTAAGAATGTTGTTTCTAAATCGCTGGATGTTGGGGCTAGAAATGTAGTCCTAAAAATTCTACTGCAAGTGCACAGTGTCGGCAAGCAACACAGGGCAAGCACAGGTCAGTTCCACAGGGACAAGGGGGAGCAAGTGTGATCTTTCTTATTGTGACATTAAACAGAACTAATCATTAGCATTCAACAGAACTAATCATTAGCAGTTATTAACTTCCCAATCATTACACAGAATTAGCATTTATTAAACAGAAGTAACAGAACAAGCATTAAATTTCCACTAACAGTTATTAACATTCAATGCATTGACTTCAGGTTAGCATCAAATTCAACACAGTCTTTATTCCTGAAGCATTAATCACTAACTACTAATCATTTACATTAACTGAATCATTAACATTAACATTTATTTCTGGAGCACTAATCATTGATCATTGATACCAATCATTCACATTAACTGAATAGCAGACTTGGAGGCAGGACATTACACTAATTCAATCATTGAGATTGAAGCAAAGTTACACAGAGAACTGAAGATGAACAAGCAAATGAGGAGGGGAAAATTTCTGAACAGTAATAAGGATATGGTGAATCAGATGAATGGAAACTAGGGTTGAGAATTCACCTCTCAGCCCATACTAGCATGTGAACCAATGAACTACTTTAGTTTCTTTGAATAGATAAATTACCTCCAATCACTAAATCAAGGCAAGCATTAGTTGTCTGTTTAAAGCACAACTAATCAAACACAATAACAAGCAATGTAGAGTCAGTGAACAAACATAGAGGAATTCTAACTACCTAGGATGCTTGACATTCTAGGTGAAAGCAACATGTATTCATCAACAAAAATTCATCTTACACAATTATCTTGGCATAAACAGCAGCACATCAGCACACAAATTAGCATTCAGGCTAAGGGTTTCATCTTAGCCCCAGTTAAGATGTTTAGTTCATAGTTAGAGAGCCTAACATGATACTAAGAGGGTTATTATACATGGAGAAAAGCTACAGGGACAGAACACAGAACAAAAACCAATTGATAGAGAAAATTCTTACTGAAATTAAACTTGGGTCTCCTCCCTCTTTTTTTCACAATGTTACACAGTGTACAATTTATACCAGAACACTAACCCTAATTGTAAATCCCCAAATCAGAAAATTAGGGTTTTTTTAAATTACACAAAATTTAACTTACAAACTCCCAAAATCTGCTCGACCCATGCCTCCTCTAGTCCTTGATGCTCTTCCTCTGCTCCTATTGTCCCCTAATTTCGAGTTATTTTACTCACCCCAAACCTAGGGTTTCAGAGGTTGTGAGGAGAAGAAAATAACTAGGCTAGGGATATGGGGGTGTTGTCGGTGAAGAGATAGTAGTGGCAGTGATGGAACTGGTGGTGGTGACGGAAGTGACAGCGGCAGAGAGGGGAGGTGGTGGAGTTGCAGAGCTCTGCAACTGTCGGGTGAAGGAGATGAAGTTTTGGGAAGAAGGAGGTGTTTGGGTGGTAGTATAGGCATCGGTGCTAGGGTGTGAAGCGGGAACATCTGATTCGATGTTTGGCGAGCTGATCCGTAGGATGTGACGATGGTAGGTGGATCCAACGATGAGATGGGAGGCTGTGGGTAGCGACCGTCGGATGGAGGAATGCAACGAAAAGGACGGCCCAAGATGGAGATCGGCGTTGCGATGTAAAGCGGGAGCTTCGGAGTTTGATGTGCGATGATGGAGCGACCGTAGGATGCTGAGATGCTTCAATCTGACGGCTGAAATCCGATACGGGCTTGGGTAGTGGAAATGGGTTTGAGAAAGGGTTTTGGGTTGGGCCTATGCCAGGCCCATAACTTCTTTAAGAACAATTCCTCCTTCTTGAGCCCATTTCTACCCTCTTGGTCTTGTGCACAACATTCTTCGCGGCTTCCTTGCGTAATTCCTCCCGGCTTTTCACTACTTTTCTGTCTTTTTGCTCCTCACTTCATCCAGATTTTATTTGTTACCTAAAAATGAAAAATTAAGTAAGAAAAATATTTATTCTTGAAAACAATGAAAATACAGAATATGGGATAAAATGTAGAATTAATGCACAAAAGATGAGTTAAATGCCAACAAAAATATATATAAAATGCACTATTTAGCACTCATCAAATACCCCCAAACCTGAATTTTACTTGTCCTCAAGTAAAACAAAACTAAGGAAATCCTACCTATACCACTGTCGCTGGTCTCTCGAATGCATTTAGCGTATGCACTAAGCCTTTTAAACCACTAAGTGTCCCTAGTGGACGAGTTGAAGTCTCGTGAAGGTTTGCTTAGAACGTACCTACAAAGTTCTAGGTCAAATATAAGCTCAGATTCCATCAAATGTGACATGTGCAAGACAGTAGAAGCTCACAGCAAAATGGAGATGTCATCTAGCTATCAAGGCACAATCCTAGCACTGATAACAAATAAGGACATGTGATAAGAGTGTAAAGTGTATCTACACATGTGTAAAGAAAGATCTGAAGTCATGACTACTAATCACCAAGAGATAGTTTCTCAGGCTAAGAACTGAGGTCGAAATCTAGCTAGCTGTCCGGACTTTACGAGAATTGTGAATGAGTTGGAGGTATTTCACAATTTCTCGCGTTGTACATCAATGGCATACACCCTCCTTGCTTATTACAAAAGAAACAACAAAAGATGATTATTTACATGACTCTTATTTACATTGACAAATCTCTTTTTATTTTTGGAACAAGAGATGATGGAATTGATAAATACTTGATTTTTTTTTTGGTATTTTTCTGATTTTTTTTTTTTTTTTTTTTTCTGAATATATACATCGTTTTTTTTTTTTTTTTTTTTTTTTTTTTTTTTTTTTTTTTTTTTTTTGATAGAGAACACAGAACACTTTTGATACATAAACAACAAGAAATAAAAATTACATGACACTTTGCAAGAGGTAGCCCTTTTTGATGCACCCAGTTAAATTCGATGGTTGTCTTTCTTAATGTAACCTCCACCTTCTATCCCAACCAACCAAAGAACAAGCTAGTCAAGTTTCGTTCAGTATTCTAAAGTGATTGGCAATCGTAACTTCCTATCCAACACCTTGAAGATCGAGGCCATACATGTATTGGTAGATCGTGCGCGTGCAAATTTCTGAGCCAAAAACTTGTTGGGGTTGGCTAGGAAGTTTACCCTTTTCTCTTGTATTCAATGCATCGCAAATTTGACCCATCTGTAGTTCTAGAGCGGTGACTCGCTGATCAGTTGCTTTCTCGTTTTTCATCAGATGTTGGGTCAATTGATTGATACTTTCTTCAATGCTGGACAATTTCTTATCAGCAGTGTATTGAGGGTACGACTGCTGTTGAGGATTTCTAGGGTATTGGTAGCCTTGGTTGTTTTGATAGCCTTGATTTGGTTGAGATGGTCCTCCTTGGGCAGGGCCTTTGGACCATGAAAAGTTGGGGTGGTTTCTCCATCCTGGATTGTAGGTCTGTGAATATGGGTTGTGCTCTTGTTTTTGAAACATAGCATTTGCTTGCTCAAGCTTAGATTCCTGGAATGCATGCATTTCCGGACAATCATTGACTTGGTGATCAGATCCACTACATAGAGCACAGATAGCCATTTCGACATGTTCACAAAAGGTAGTGGGAGAAGGGTTTGCGTTTTTCTGTAGTTCTAACGCTTCTATTCTTCTTGCTAGCGCAGCCATCTTTACACTTCCTTCAAAATCAGACTCAATCCTATGGACCCTAGCTACAGGTGTAGTCTTTCTAGGTTCACGAATGGATTCCCACTGTTGCGTCTTCTCAGCTACTTCAATCAGGAAGTCCCAAGACGCATCAGCAGTCTTATTTACAAAAAGACCATTGCACATTGACTCAACCGTTGTTCGGGTGGACACATCTAGACCCTCATACAAAATTTGCACAAGTCTCCATTTTTCAAAACCATGATGGGGACATTGGAGCAATAATTCATTGAATCTCTCCAAGTATCTAGCTAGGGTCTCACCCTCTAATTGCACAAAGCTATTCAGACTTTGACGAATTGTCGCAGTCTTGTGATTTGGGAAAAACTTTTTGAAAAACTCCTTGATGAGGTCATCCCAAGACATGATGGATTGAGGCTGTAAAGCATACAGCCAGGCCTTAGCCTTATCTTTAAGGGAGAAAGGAAAAAGCCTCAACTTTAGGATTTCGTCAGACATTTGAGTGAAACGCAGAGTTCCACAAATCTCCTCAAACTCTCTCACGTGATGGTACGGATTTTCATTTTCTACACCTCTAAAAACTGGAAGCATTTGTATTGTGCTCGATTTCAGCTCATAATGGCCATTGGCTTCGGGTAGCACAATACAAGATGGTTGACTAGTTCTAGTTGGGTACATATAATCCTTGAGTGTACGGGGTTCTCCCATTGTTTCTGATTGATCTGGACTGTCTACCTCAGAACTAAGGATTTCGATTGGATCGTCCGGGTTAATTCTAACGAGTCTGTTTGTTTGGTCTCTGTAGGTCACAATCATGTCCTAGCAGGTACCTCAACTAACATGTTGGTCAGAGCAGTCGGAAACAATTTTTGAACCACAAAAGGCCCAATATTTTGGTTTAAAATGGGTTTTTTGATGATTTGGTTTTGAGTGGGTTTTGGTTTATAAAGTTTATAAATGTAGAGCCCTAATTTTTTTGTTTTTGTTTTGTAAAGTTAGGAGCCTAATGGATGGGATGTACACCTAAAGTCCAAATTAAAAGACAAGCCCACAAAAGATAAGAAAAAGAATAATCACAAACAATAAATACAAGCCCATAAAAGAAAAGAAAAAGAAACAAAGAAAATTAAAAATTATTACAGGCCCAAATAGAAAAAAAAGAAAATTGAAAAATTATTACAAGCCCAGATTAATACTTAAACACAAGCCCAGATGAATTTAATGAGGCCCAGTTGGGTTATCTCATGGGTTAGGCCTACCTGAATAGCACAGCCCAGCTGTTCGGTTTAAGTTGCTAAAGCCCAGTTGGGCTTGGATCGTCCTACGCGGCTTTGGTTTGTCTGAGGCCCTGTTGGGCTTTTGGTTCAGCAAGGCTGCAAGTGCAGCAGCAACAGCAACACAACAGCAGCAGGAGCAGCAGCTTGGGAGAGGCTAGCAGCAGCAGCACAACGCAGCAGCAGGACAAAGCAAGCAGCAGCAGGAAGAGTAGGTTGACAGGGAAAGAAAACTGCAGCAGCACAGCAGCTTGGCAGCCCAGTTCAGCAACAGGCTTAGCACAACAGCAAGAAGAGGAGCAGCTCCACAGCACAGTTCAGTGAACAGCAGCAGTTCAGCAACACAACACAAGAAAGAAAGAGCAAGTGCGCCGCAACCGAGTCCCCGGCAGCGGCGCCAAAAACTTGTTGGGGCTAGAAATGTAGTCCTAAAAATTCTACTGCAAGTGCACAGTGTCGGCAAGCAACACAGGGCAAGCACAGGTCAGTTCCACAGGGACAAGGGGGAGCAAGTGTGATCTTTCTTATTGTGACATTAAACAGAACTAATCATTAGCATTCAACAGAACTAATCATTAGCAGTTATTAACTTCCCAATCATTACACAGAATTAGCATTTATTAAACAGAAGTAACAGAACAAGCATTAAATTTCCACTAACAGTTATTAACATTCAATGCATTGACTTCAGGTTAGCATCAAATTCAACACAGTCTTTATTCCTGAAGCATTAATCACTAACTACTAATCATTTACATTAACTGAATCATTAACATTAACATTTATTTCTGGAGCACTAATCATTGATCATTGATACCAATCATTCACATTAACTGAATAGCAGACTTGGAGGCAGGACATTACACTAATTCAATCATTGAGATTGAAGCAAAGTTACACAGAGAACTGAAGATGAACAAGCAAATGAGGAGGGGAAAATTTCTGAACAGTAATAAGGATATGGTGAATCAGATGAATGGAAACTAGGGTTGAGAATTCACCTCTCAGCCCATACTAGCATGTGAACCAATGAACTACTTTAGTTTCTTTGAATAGATAAATTACCTCCAATCACTAAATCAAGGCAAGCATTAGTTGTCTGTTTAAAGCACAACTAATCAAACACAATAACAAGCAATGTAGAAGTGAAAACATAGAGGAATTCTAACTACCTAGGATGCTTGACATTCTAGGTGAAAGCAACATGTATTCATCAACAAAATTCATCTTACACAATTATCTTGGCATAAACAGCAGCACATCAGCACACAAATTAGCATTCAGGCTAAGGGTTTCATCTTAGCCCCAGTTAAGATGTTTAGTTCATAGTTAGAGAGCCTAACATGATACTAAGAGGGTTATTATACATGGAGAAAAGCTACAGGGACAGAACACAGAACAAAAACCAATTGATAGAGAAAATTCTTACTGAAATTAAACTTGGGTCTCCTCCCTCTTTTTTTCACAATGTTACACAGTGTACAATTTATACCAGAACACTAACCCTAATTGTAAATCCCCAAATCAGAAAATTAGGGTTTTTTTAAATTACACAAAATTTAACTTACAAACTCCCAAAATCTGCTCGACCCATGCCTCCTCTAGTCCTTGATGCTCTTCCTCTGCTCCTATTGTCCCCTAATTTCGAGTTATTTTACTCACCCCAAAACCTAGGGTTTCAGAGGTTGTGAGGAGAAGAAAATAACTAGGCTAGGGATATGGGGGTGTTGTCGGTGAAGAGATAGTAGTGGCAGTGATGGAACTGGTGGTGGTGACGGAAGTGACAGCGGCAGAGAGGGGAGGTGGTGGAGTTGCAGAGCTCTGCAACTGTCGGGAGAAGGAGATGAAGTTTTGGGAAGAAGGAGGTGTTTGGGTGGTAGTATAGGCATCGGTGCTAGGGTGTGAAGCGGGAACATCTGATTCGATGTTTGGCGAGCTGATCCGTAGGATGTGACGATGGTAGGTGGATCCAACGATGAGATGGGAGGCTGTGGGTAGCGACCGTCGGATGGAGGAATGCAACGAAAAGGACGGCCCAAGATGGAGATCGGCGTTGCGATGTAAAGCGGGAGCTTCGGAGTTTGATGTGCGATGATGGAGCGACCGTAGGATGCTGAGATGCTTCAATCTGACGGCTGAAATCCGATACGGGCTTGGGTAGTGGAAATGGGTTTGAGAAAGGGTTTTGGGCCTTGGGTATGCCAGGCCCATAACTTCTTTAAGAACAATTCCTCCTTCTTGAGCCCATTTCTACCCTCTTGGTCTTGTGCACAACATTCTTCGCGGCTTCCTTGCGTAATTCCTCCCGGCTTTTCACTACTTTTCTGCTCTTTTTGCTCCTCACTTCATCCAGATTTTATTTGTTACCTAAAAATGAAAAATTAAGTAAGAAAAATATTTATTCTTGAAAACAATGAAAATACAGAATATGGGATAAAATGTAGAATTAATGCACAAAAGATGAGTTAAATGCCAACAAAAATATATATAAATATGCACTATTTAGCACTCATCACTGGACTCAAAATAAACTCGTTCCTCTAAACCATCATTGGCTTCGTAATCAAAAGGAAGTACAACTTCGTCTAAAACGGTATTATCTCTAGTCAAATCCCCGTCTTTTTGAATAGGTGGATAATAATTAAAATTATCGGGATTTGAACCAGAAATATCATTATCATTATCAAGCTCAATAGGAGTAACAAATTCCTGATCACCATGCCTAAATACTGCAGATTCTTCATCAACATTGTCCACATCATACTCATCATTATCATAACATGGAAATGGCTGAACCTCATCTACACAAGCAGTGTCACCAATTCTAACCTCGATATCTTGATTATGCAAATAACTATCCTTATTTTCAAGAGTATTATTGGATACACTATATTGGAAATTCAAGTCATTTCGAGCAATACTTTCGTCCGTCTCTAACTCAAGTCTACGTGTCAACTCAACTATCCTCTCAAGGGTCTCTTCTAAAGAAAGCTCCTTAAGTGTTGGATCTAAGTTTTCACTTAACCTATTGAGGATATCTTCCAAAGAAGATTCAGTCGTTGTTGCAGTTCTTTCTTCCATAACTACGTTGTTCACCTCAGCTAATTTGTATGTCGATTCAACTAACTTACGTGATGACTAAGCTAAATTCCTGAGAGACTCTTCTAGAGAAGGAATAGGAACTGAAGGATCATAAAAAGGACTAATTTTCAATAGTTTGATTGTATCCTCTAAAGACGAAGAACTAGTATTATAATCTTCTTGCCCGTATGACCGATACACGTGTGGATAGTAATTAGGCTCACCATGGTATGACCCAAAACCTTGAAAAGGTTGGCGTGCCCAACCACTATTCACACTATGATCATAAAAAGAGTAATGTCCATGTTGTTCAGTTGGATAATCATTGTATTGGCTATACCAGTTCAACATCCTAACTGCAAGGGAATTCTAAACAAGCACAAACAAGGCTGACTCGACCACAACAAGCCTATTTTATCTAGCAAACAAAAAGCATGATGGATCCACTTAGATTGTTTCTATACTAGCTTCTATTCTTTCGAAAAGGAATTCGTTACAATCTGAGCAAACCTCTCTAGAATCAATCCGAGTTAAAGTAAGTTGAATAGAGACAAGGGAAGCTCAGTGGATCTTTGATAACCAAGGCCTCACCTGTGTTACAAGGAGGCGTATTCAACTCACAGTAACCATCATGAACTTCAAAGTATGCTCAAAAGAGTAACCAATATTTTTCGAACGACTTTCCTAATAAGCTCGTTACCCTATCGGTCTCGTTCTAGTTCAAATTTTAAGGCTTAGGTTCGCGTAGGTTACGTGTTCCTAAGGCGTGCAATAAAGAAACGGTGATGAAATCCGAGTCCTTATCTTGATTTGGCCAGGCCTTGCCCTTTACTAGAAAATTAAATCTGATTTCAGGTCCTTAACTTATATGCATACGAAATCATCCAGTAAACCCGCTGACAGGGGATTCGCGGGTGTTTAGAATTCTTAGCTCCCATTCCAGACGGGGGATGAACCGTTGAAGTCGACTCGTGCCACGACTCCTATGTCATGTACGAACCCGAGCGGCCGAGGCGATATCGTAATCGCCGTCCTTCTTAGCAAACAGTTTATTTAAAACTACCTTCCTTAGGGTTTTAAAATAAAGTCCAATGTTCAATGTTCAATGTCCAAAAGAAAAGAAGAAAAAAAATGTCCAAAAATAAATGAGTATTGTCGCTGACACTGTAGCAACAACGACTGTTTTATGTGCGTCTTACGTTCTTCACAGCAGCAGAAAATGGCTATTCTGTGCAACTCGAAATTCCTAGATCTGTAATGTGCTCAATGTCTCCCTAACTCTCCATCATCCTTCTACTCGACCCCAGCAACCTATTTATACACCTTTGGACCAAGAATAACTCCTCATTAATCCAAGAAATCTTTCCATTACTCGGCAGTCAATGAAAATATTCCCGAGAAGTTTTCTTCCCATTCTTGTCTTCTTCATGCGTCTGTTGTAGTCAACCTCCATCCAAACACTCTTCCACACATCCCAGCATGTATCAAACACGCTCAGGCCACAAGAACTCTTCCCAAACATAACCAGAAATCCCGTGATATCCTCGAGTAAATATTCTTCCCCTGTGTTGCTTGACACAAGAATTAAACTCTATTTTATCGAATCTGGAGTGATTACCAACCCTGTTTAGTCGAAACAGGGTATATCCAATCCAAAGAACTCATTGAATCCGTCCAAAGCTCCAGCAAAATATTTCCTGAAATACCCGTGAAAAGTTCACACCTCTGTTTCCTTCCAACTCGAGTTCTAGCCAAATTCAATCGACAAAATCACTCCTACTATCCCTGTTATACTCTAACAGATGCTTGCCATCGGTTTCAGCCATTGAGTCTCCTCGGAAGAGCACCAAAACTCGAACCCTAATTCTTCCATTAAAACACCAAGTTTTCCCGCCAATTTCCAAATTCAAAGGTGAAGAAGGTGACCTCCCCCTAACCAAACCGGGGGTGCAAATAACATGTGCCCAACTGAGGTACCCCTTATCCAATGTGAGGGTTCCTTTAGTAATTTTTCTTCGGGTGTCCGAAAAGCACTTTTCGAGCAACTTTTTTCACACAAGTGTACTTCTCCAAAAACACCTAAACCAACATAAAAACACTATAATAAGTATAAAATCAAGCACTAACAATACAGACACTGAGGACAATTCAGACACAAAATTGTGTCAATCAACTACCACGTGGGATGAGGACCCACCAAACACGGACCGATTGGACCCAGATGGGCTCATCGATTCCAGGACAGCATTGGGAGATACAGGAACTTCACCCCTAACGCGAACAGTCTGAGCCCGAAGAGGGCGGACGGATAACACATTAGGACGCGACAAGACCCATCCGCCACCCTCGGACAAACTAATTCCGAGATTGTTCAACTGATCAGCAAAAGAGGGATTTGGATCCTTGAAGGCACCTTGAAGAGATTGCGATTTGACTCTTTGACGAGACTGTCCAAATTGCAAGGGAGACACGTTAGCGGAGGAACAAGGGCGCAAAGGAGGATCTAAAAATTTTGTTGCTTCACACCTAGCTTTTTTAGCAAGGATCTTCTTGGACCAGTCACTCTCAGGCATGTTTAAATATTCCTTTATACAGTAAGAAGGGGGTTTCCATCCCATGTAACTGGAAAGAGGAGCACCCTGAAAACACAATTTAGCCAGTCGCCCTTCAGTGTCCAGATTGGTTTCAGAAAAAAAGAGGGGGATGAAGGGGACCAGATACTAAGAAAAATAAACGATTAATAAATACTTGAGCTGCCAAAGAACTCGGAGACGGCTTGGATACGTTCAAACGAGGGGGTTTGCGATTGGAAAACTTCATCTCTTTTTTCGGCCGAATGGGATCACAACCTTCAGGGGGTCCCAAGAAGTCACGATAAGCTCCAAAGGGAGGCCCTTGGTTCCCGGAGGAAGATGATGTGCCATTGCTATGGCATCATCAAGTTTAATCCTCCCCGATGCGTGGAGCGCTTTAAGGTCTTTGTAAGACAAGTCTTTAGGGGAAACTCGCTCCCGCAGAGGGAAATTGAAAGCGCGGCATCGCATCAAAAGGTGATAATTATGGGCACCTTCGTTAATTGCCGAGGGTCGATCCAGAAGAGGATGCTTGAACGAGAAATTAATCCCCCGAACGGCCAAGCGCACCGCTCCTTTGAAGACATAGCGGTTGAAACTAGCAATGATGTCCGAGGTGTCCGTGCTCTCCGGAGGGGGAATCTTAGAGGGACTCCTTGGTCAAATCCGACTTGACGAGCCACACGATCGGGGTTGTAAGACACGTTTATAAATTTACCAGCATGAAAACCAGGAAGATATCCAGGTAACACCTCCATCACCGAGTCAAAGTCTGATTCCGATAATAACTGCGTCGAATCCAAATCCGTGTCAAAGGGTGCAGTAAAGTAGTAGTGGGCCGGATCGGATCGACCGTCATGATAGGGGAATGGCTCAAAATATTTAGTTGTGTCTAAGAACCGCGTTATATCGCCCTTCGGTACTTTCCCCTTCTTGCGCCAGAGTTCCATGCGGGGATAACTGTAATCAACTTGAACCTTTCTCACCGAGCCATCGTCTTGTTCGACATCCTCTTCGCGGCGAATCTCCAATTCATGGGGATCAGGGGCATATGGATTAATGTGTTCCCAAGACCACGCAAGCATAAATGAGGCAGGAATATAGGTCTCGACCTTATGGGTCGACCCCACCGATTGAAGACCCTGGAAAAACAAATCCAAGTGTCGGTATAGGACACCCAAAAACATAGGAGCAAGAGGAAAAGAAACCCCGTGGGACAATAACGCTGTCATTGGAACCATCTCGTTCTTTATCGTGTCTTGAGGACTGTACTCGAATACGTCACGGCAGATCCAAAGAAGAATGAAATCAGTCAACTCATCTCGTGGATTAGACTCCTCGCGCTCCGGTGGAAGCACCTTTTCCTCTACCAATCGCGAGGCCCAGAATCGGATCCAAAGAGGAAAAGACGCGTGCTTGCTATCCTTGGCAACCCATTCAGAGTCAAGTGCAACAGCCAAATCGTTAGGACCGTGAATTGATTCAAAATCACGAAATGAGCTACTAAGTAGACGCTCCCCCGAGGGAGGGATCGGAGCGTTCTTCCTTTTCTTACTTCCAACAAGCGTAGATTTTCCTTTGACGTCAGCCGAGGAAGCCACTTTGCTCGCGCCCACAGTTTTTTCCTCCATGATGACGACTTTCTTTGTTTCGCCCTTTTGAGTAGATGCCTTGTCCTTTCGTACCAGTTCAACCCGGGAAACATCCTTGCAGTCTAACAAATAACCCCACAGAACCTGATCATCCGGGGTAAGCGCTTCATAGACGGCTGCCTCGTCATAAGAATGGGTCCAGTTAAGAGGTAAGCCAGTGAGTGCGACGACATCCTCTAAAATGATAGTGGCTTCTCCCCATGCTGTAAGGAGGTTATGAACGGGAGATACCCAGCGATAGAAAAGTCGCTTCATGTCGCGCTTGCATCTCTCTACTTCTCGTTGAAGAAAAGAATTTATGGCCTCATTGATCCCAGCCATGTGAAGTATGGCCGCGTGGTCAGGATTTTCACGAATATAAGCTACCCAATGTGGCCATATCGGGGGAGTTTTCGATGTAGATCGGGTGTCAATATCCGGGAGCTCATAATCACCAAGATGGATAGCCATGCGGGGTACCCTTTTAAACGGAAAAGTAGATGTATCCTCCGGATCTGGACACATAAGCCACCCATGGGCGGTTGGGTAAGGCAGCACCGTGGGATTCAAAATACGAGGAATGAGATTATCATCTAGAGGCATTGCGCGTCTGTCCCCGCGGAACTCCTTCAGTTTCAGTGCGCGCTTTAATATAGGGAATCCGGTGAACTCCGCGAGTGTATAGGATTTTATTTCAGCGGGGGGAGGTAAATGAACCTCTTTCTCTCCTGAGTAACCGCTCTCTTCCGAGCCCTCGCTCTTTACTTCCTCTAATTCGTTGGAGGAGCTACCATTAGAAGAACTACTGGACATGATGCGTGTATGGGTATGATATGTGAGAAGGTAAATGGTAAAAGAAGTGAAAGAAACAAGTAAATTGGAGGGCTCATATATATAGGGAATCTGAAGGCATAAAGGCAGCAGTTGCACAAACGGACACGATAATTGATAAGGAACTGAAGAGATCGTACTATGAGGAGTTCAAACGTCTCCCACGAACGCCAAGAAAAAATATGTCCAGATAATGACTATAAGGTTATCTTACGATTAACCTCATAGTCAGGGGACTAATGTTGATACATGAAAAATAATTTCCCTTAACTAGGCTGGGGTGCCCCAAAGAGGGGAAGGCCACACAAGACATGGGGACTTGGGACTAAGGCCCAAGTCTACCAAGGAAGTATCCATAAGATGGAAGGGACAATGAAGGAATTAACAAGAAAGAAGAAGGTTATACTAGAGAAGGGATGGCATTAATAGTAATTAAGGAGGTTTAGGACACATGGCAAGATGACGTAAAAAGAAGGGGCTTTTGGAAAGTCTATATAAAGAAGGACAAAGTACAGTGGAAAGACAACTCTCTCTCATATTATTCTAAGAAAAAGGAGGTAATCTTGGTGCACTAGGACGGGTAGGACCTAACTGTAGATGGGGGAAAACGATTTGCTGGTTTTTACGGAATCGAGGAGATGACCGTGCGGAGGATACTCCTTGAAATGAGCGAATGCTCAACCTCACACGGATGCACTACAAGAAGGGAGTGCTTTAAGTTCGAGAGATCAATCTATAGGACTCCGGCCTAAACCAAGACAATGGTTGTTCCAGAGTCAATCCGGTCACAAGAGAGGATGGGTTGATCTATAGGAGGGAAGATGAGAAATGTGTGAGATCAGTGGTGATCTAGATTGTATGTGTGTTATGTATTCTACGTAAGAAAGTTCCGAATGATTGAACAGTTGAGAGTGATTTCTCAGACGATGAGTTCATGTAGACGAAAGATTGTCTGTATGAACTTTGTCGAGAAATTCTTTTCTGTTTTATTCATGATTCAGAGACCTTTTATATTGCTGGAATTGTAAAACACCTTGATCCCATGAAGTGTGATAGTTTTTGAAGTCAAAGAGTGGGGAAGTGGGAAATCATGTCAAAACCAGTTTCTCATCGTGCGGAGACTTGGTTGATTTTCCATCCACTACTTTTCTAACTCCTTCAACTAATTGCACGACTTGCTCACATTCTCATCGTGTGTATGAACACACATGCCGTAGACCGCCAGACCAAAACCCTAGTTAATATCCCCCCATGTGACGTGATTGATATCTCGTGATTGTGGAGTCTAGTTCTCAAGACGATGAGTCCTTGTATTGTTGAGTCAAACGTGATTTGCAAATGTTCTGAGACTCATGAATCGAACATATCTGCTGAGACAAAGGTATATTATCGAATAAATGTTGATAGATAAAGTGAACAAATATTGTTCTGCGTCGTTGAATATTGATAGTTGAACCAATATTCCTTGATCTGAGCAAATGTTGCTCATTTGATGAATTGTTGAATATTAATGGTTGAACCAATATTCTTTGGTGTGAGCAGATGTTGCTCGTTTGAGAAATCATTGGTAACAGGACCAAGATAAATTTTAAAATACGGGAAGCTGAACCGAGTATAATTAATTAGGGTGTTGATCATGGGATCAACATAAAATTATTAGCGTTTGAATCTGGAATTATGAACCTTGGATTCGAAACCCTAATTTTGATCAACTACTGAATTGATGATTTATTGAAAACCATTCATGAAATGAAGGAAGGACCAGCTACATGGGATGATGAATCGACCATTTAGCGCCCAGATGCTCAAGTGAGCAAAATACCAAAGTCTCCTGAAGACCAGTTGGTGAAAAGATGATTAAATGCTGGTTTAATCATTTACTAAAATAATGCTCGTGTGAGCGTCAGATAGTAAAACCTGATTATGGAGAGATGAGGGACCAACCAAGGGGGAATGAGACCGGCTCCTGGTGTTCGTGGGACCAGCTGGCGGTCGTTTGAGAAAACTCCCAGTTGTTTGGGAAGAGTTTGGACCCAATCTGAGCAATTTAGCAAATTAGGTCAAAATTATTAAAACATGTGGGACCGGCTATTTGCAAGACCTAAGGCCGGCCTTGGTCGGTCAAAGAGACATTCCAGCGTCACCATAATGTTTGTGTCTCCGTCCTGAGAGTTTCGATATTTTCCGGTGCGTTTGAGCAATATTTTGAGAAAATATGAAGGATTAAGGGTTTTGCTGAAACTGGGGAATCTTCATGAGATGATGAAAAATAATTAATAAAATAGGGAATTGCAAGGCGTGGGACCGGCCACGGCTGAGGCATGGCCGTCCATCTAGCAATCTCGGTCCCGCAACACCTTTCCCAATTTTATATATTTTCCCTGATGTGAGCGAAATACCATAAAACTGAGGATCTTCATGAGATCAAGGAATTTCCATGAGATTATGGAAATATAATAATAAAATAAGGATTCATGAAGTGTGGGACCGGCTATGGCTAAGGAATGACCGGCTGGCCAATGAGCACGGTCCCATGGCACTTTCCCAAATTTATATTATTTTCATTACTTTAGGGAAGTATCATGAAATCAAAGAGTTTGATGAAACTAAGGATTTTCCTTGAAGTGAAGGAGTTTCCATGGGATGAGGGAAACAAATAATATTAAAATAATAATACAAGAGTGTGTGGCACCGGCCACGGATAGGGCATGGCCGGCCGGCCAATGAGCCCGGTCCCGTGCGTTTTCTCCCTAATTTTACATAATTTTCATGAGTTTAGGGAAATATCATGAAATCAAAGAATTTTCATGAGATGAGGGAAATAATAAAATAATAAGGAACCATGAGGTGTGGGATCGGCTACAGCTAGGGCATGACCGGCCGGCTAGCAAGCTCGGTCCCACGACACCTTTTCTTATTTTTATTATTTCTTTGACACGAGGAAACACCGTGAGATTAGGGAGTTTCCTTGAGACGAAGGAGATTTTCTCAAATGAAAATACTTTCATGAGATCAGGGAAAAATAATAAAATATGACATCAGGCGTGGGAGTGTCAACGGCGTGACTGGCTGGCCGGTGAGCCCAGTCCCTTGGCGCCTATGCCAATATTTTATTATTATTATTTTTCATCCCATTTTGCATAGGTTCATCGTTCCTTCGTGTTTTGGAATGCTCGTTTGTGCATTCAGGTGCTCGTTTGTGCATTATTGCTGAGTACACTTGCATCGTTTTAGTCGGGGCTTACTCGATAGCTGCTCAGATACCCGCACGTTGAATATTTATCACTAACCCGTGGAATTCTGCTGGGAAGAACCAAATTGAAGTGACGAAATATTACGAAGAATCGTAGAATATTGTTGAATATTCAGTTAACGATTAGAGATAATTAATTGATGCCTCTATACTAGCAGGCATGCTGTCTAGGAGCATTAATTATCTGAGAATTGAGAGATACGAGCTTGTTGAAACGTCATATCTCTTTTATATAGTCAGGGAAAACCTTGTTGCATCTTGAAGACTTTATTGCTCTATACTAGCAGGCGAGCTATCTAGGAGCCGTCCAATCTTTCGATTCTATATAGAAGTAATTACTGAAATTGCTCAGTATTCATGAGATGTGACGTTGCCTCATCTGAGATACTACACATCTACATATACTCTGAGAGACAGTATTCTCAGTCAGAGATTTCATGGCACGAGCTTTCATGCTTCAGTGAGAGACATGAGCCTCAATACTCATCAGATTGTTGGATCAGGAGCATGTATAATTATGGTTTTATGATTTTAACCCTTTTTAAAAATCCACCATCTACATTAAGTCCCCTTCTTAGTGAGGGACAGTCATGTTCCTCAGTCATCACTGAATGGTGATTTTCCAGTTATGAACGAAATAAGTAATTGAACTTAGTCGTAAGATAAGATGTTACCGGATTTTTTATCGCGCGAGCGAACCACGGCTTGAACGGAGATCCCAGTGGTATGATAGAGCATCGTCTAATGATCATGAATTGGTGTAGAACCGCTGATTTGATGGTGTAACCTTGGTCGGTTTAATATTCACGGGTCGGGCCCAATAAGGAAATCCTTGTGAAATTAGGTTTTGGAAATAAAATTTGATATAAAAGGATTAATCCCTTTTTTTTTATTTCTTTCCCACAAACGACCACCACCTTCATCCCTTCTTCATCCTCACGTCCGAGCAAAGGAGAGAGCAGGGAGATTTTTGTCGGAGCTGTTGATCGCCGGCGCCGCCCGACCACCGTCCGACCATATTCTGGCAGGCACCGACCAGGTGAGGCTTCTTTTTTTTCCAGAAATCAATACTTTATTCATGAGTTGTTCATTCTTTGATCATGTTAAAATTTTATACACGTGTATATATGAGTGTGAGTTTTGTAAAAAAAACCTTAGTTTATTAAACGTATGTTCGTTCTACCGTTAATTCAAGAGACTAGCAATAATCCCTAGCTTGAGAGAGATTTTTATTTTGAAATAGACCTGTGTCCGGTGATAAAATTTTGTTTATGAGCTTTCATGGAAACCAAAACTTTATCTTAAAAGGTGTGAACTTTTCACAAAATCGAAATAAACCTTCGTTTCAAAGAAAGATGATTGTACGAATGAAAATTTTTTTTTTTTTTTTTTGTGGAGCCTCCACAAATATTTTTTTTTTTTGATAAAACCACGTGAGCCTGGGCTCACGTCAAATTTTTTTATTTTATTTATTTATACATATATATGTATATATATTTTCGAAAACACTTTGAGCAGTATTTAAAAACAAACAATTATTTGTGATGAAATATTTGTTTAGTTTTTCATAATCCGGTGATTAATGCTCGCGTGATGGAAGTGTTCGTGATTTTATGAAAACCTGAGTTTTGTTCGTCTTTTGTAGATTCGAAGAAACTAGCAAGGTTTTGAAGTGCTAGCTCTCGTATCACAATCACTACTGTTAGTGAAATTGTAAAAAGGTAAGAGTTAAGGATTACCATTTTCGTAGATGCCTGCATGAATATTTTGTCGTCATATTGTATAGCTCCATCATATTGTCGAAGTTTGCGTCTTGTATGACAATATTCTGAAATAATGTTTGCGCGCATTACAGCTACTTCGCAAAGATGTCTGAATCCCAGGAAAATGATGCCTCCAGAGACGATACATGTATGGATGAGACTTCTGTTGGTGAATAATAAGAAGAAACTCCTGGGCTCAAAAACGTTCCAAATATAGATGATGCATTTTTCGTGGTTCAGCAGGGAACTGAAAAACATCTTCAATCTCCAGCATTTCGCCTTCTGATAAATCCCAGAGAGGTTGTTCAGAAGAAATTAGTGACTCCTCGAGCAGTTATTCGATTTTGTCTTGAACGAGGACTTTTTCTTGCGTCGATTATAGAATTCAATCTTTCTCGACGACCTTTAGAAAAATTCTATGGGTGGGCGAGACATATGCTAGGTTTTTCTCGTGTTAGAGCCATGTTGGATAGAGCACAGGTGACCAGGGATATCCAAGCATCTGAAGATTTGTTCATTTCCCATGATGTGCGAGGTATTGTAGCTCTACTTTCTCGCCGGTGCATTCCAACTCATACCTTCGTATGCAGATGGGGAGAGTTTACCATTACTTTGGAGGATGTAGTTGCTTTGTTGCATCTCTCAATCACGGGTAACTTCCTTGAAGAGCTTTCAGCATAGGAGACATCAGTTTCCAACATCTTGACAGTTGAGATGGAGAGAATTAATAAGGCGTCTGGCAAAGGTTGTTATGCTCACTGGTTAACACACTGGTGGCCACGAGATACCCCTCTTGACGAACCTGACGGTATGTTATCTATTGCTTCTTTCTTGTGTTTATGGATGTCCAGGGACGTGTTTGAGGACATCATAACTTTGCTAAAGCCATTTGTAATCCCTTTTGCCGTTAAGATGGCTCAAGGTGAACAACTCCCCATAGGTAGTCTATTCTTGGGTTCTCTGTACTCTAACCTGGACTCTTTGGTTATAGACTCCAGTGTTTCAAACGGCTTTATGAAGATTGAATGCTACGCCAATACGATGTTTCTCCAGGATTTGATGTGGGAACGCTTCAAGAATTACGCACCTGTTCCTAGTAATGCCAGGATTATGTGTTGGTCTACAAAGCAACCTAAATCCAAGACACGTATCATTGATGTGTTAGACGATGAATCTGAATTTAATTTCCTCCCATGGGTGCTAATTCCTTCTTATGTTTCTCAGTTGACAACTTTCAATACTGAAGAAAGTATGACTCTGAAATCTGGTGTTGACTTGAACGATGGCGAAAGATCCTTCGTGTTGAGTTGTACCCCAGGTCACTTGATATCAGCAATATATGGAGGCTTTTCAGTAGAGAAATACAACATCGATAGAGCATCTCGTCAGATGGGTATGGATCAATGCGTTCCAACTTTTCGAAGAAGGAAACCATCAGTGGAACAGCTTAAGACCTGTTTAGATTGCACACGTGTGGAAGGAGGTTCTTACTGATTTTCTTATTCTAAACGAATTACATATGTAACTCCAGGTTACATATATTTCTGGGATCAGCAACTTGAGCGTTTACACGATTTTGTAATGGTTGGCCAACCTTTGGTGAAAGAGCCTCCTTCTGCTGATATGATTGCTTCTCGACCAAGATTGAAACATATCTCTGGCGGTGATAAGCGAAAGGCATCTCCAGGATGTTCATCAGTATGTATCTTTTGCATATTCTTTATAAGATTAAAATAACTGCTTTTGATTGTCACATCAATTTTCTTTTGCAGGACGGTCGTGTTGTGAGACCATGAATCGAAGTAAACTTTTCGGAAGCAGAAATAGTCATTCACGGTGGAGAAGGTAGAAACAAGAATTGTAAGTTGTTGCCTAACACCATAAAGTCCCCAGTTGTTTCCTTGGTGAGTTGTCAATACTTTTCCGACGTGACTTTTTCCTATCCGTATCACTAGGATCGCAAACCAACATTCGTTATTTGGTTACAGAACTTTTCTCCATCAAGTATTGATGGTCTTCAATTCTCTGTTGCTGGGCAGACGGTTTCTGACTTGGGTGTTGAAGAAGGGAATGATGTGAGTACTCTTCCACATAGCCAAATATGATGCTTCGTAGATAAAATGATAATTGTTTGAGAATATGTCCAGGAGGATGTTTCCATGGAAGTGGAGAGTGTTGATACTCGTTCATCCTCGGATGATAGAGATAAAGAACATTCCCAAGGTTCAAAACCGAATGGAAGCAATGAAACTCTTGATGTTGACGCAAGCAATTCCGATCCTTTGAACGTTCCAGAGACCACCCAAGTAAGTATTTCCCTTGCATTTTATCCATAAAAACATGAAATTGTTTATTTACTAATGAGTGAACGAGAATCCATGTGCATATACGAAAAACATTGTTGAAATACGTCGCCAGAAAATTCAGAACTCAGTCTTTTAACAAAAGCGCCATAAAATCTTCATCTGAAGTCGTATTTTCACGGTCTGCATATGTATCTTCAAGCCCGGAGAATTTCCAAGCTCTGTCCAAGAAGATTTTTAAGTTTTTAGCATGTTTAGGACCTGAAAAAGGCGAAACAGTAAACTTCTAGGAGACTTTCAGAATTTTTTTAGACTGTACATTGCCCAATGTTTTAACCATATCTCCTTGACCGCTTATCGGGTTGCTATGAAATTTTGATATGTTGTAGAGAACATTCATGCGAAGAAAATGGTATATAACTCATCCTCAGATTCCTTGTACATTGCTCCCAGTTCGTCATCTTGTACAGGGCATAGTAAAATCTCTTCAGATGACATTGCCGCAAAACGTGTTTTTTATGACTTTCACGCTATTTGCTCGCATCTTGAGTGAATAATTATGAACGTTGATGATGTTTAACTGCTTGTATGCTGTAGTTTATGATCCTATTTGGTTTCCATGTCTAGATTTCTCTAACCTCATGTAATCTTCGTATTAGGTACCAAATACCGAAGTTGAGGATACTGAAATCAATAATGATAACGCGAGCAGCCTTGGAGTTATTGATGAAGAGACAACCATACCTGCAATTAAAGTCCATGAGAGGGTTGTCACTGAAGTTATGGAAACCTCGATAGTTGGTACTCCAGTAGTAGAAGAAATCGAGCCACAAGTAGAAGAGACTGAAGAAACTGTTGCCATGGACGTAGAAGTTGCTCCAGTAATTGAGAACCTTATAATGGTGCATGAATATCCAATTGCAGGAGTTGCTTTTGATCCTCTATTTGAAGCATCGCTCCCATATCATGAACTACTTGGTGGATTCAGCGTTCCTATTGGATATGCAGGCTTGTACGAGAAGATATGGAGGAAGTTTGGTCACATCATTGTTACCAGAGACCCTGGACGCGCTTATGCTTTAACAATGCAAGTAAGTGTCATCTTGCGTGTTGTAAGTGATATATGCGCTAGGGCCATAAATACTGTGACTCCAGATGTACTCTTTGATTGGGAGTTCAACTTGGAGAATTCTGAAAGACTTGGGTTCAACGTGAAGTGGCTTCGCAAGAAAATAGATGCTATCAAGAACTCGTGTGAGAATGACATACCCTTCCCCAATGATGTTGTGATGGAGAAAGAAGACAATATTGCTAATATGGCCGAGGAGATGAACATGGATAAGGCGGCCTTGCAAGTCTTGAAGGATGCGGAGGAGCGAAAATCTTTCTTTGCTGATTTTCTTGGATTTACTTTTCATAATCTCTTGAACTTCTGAGAGATGTGAGGTTTTATTTAGGTTTTAATATTGATTGATTTTGGGTTGGTAGATGATTGAGGATTTTCTATTGGATTTGATAGAGATTTTCTTTAAGCAAAATGAACTGAACTTTGATAAATTGCTGAATTCAAATATTGAATGCAAGTATTACAAACGTTTTGGAGAGATTCAAATACAATGAAATAAAATCCTAAATGCCAAATCCCATACGTCATGAATGCTCAAACGCCCAGTACCTTGAATGCCCAATAATTTCAGGCGTCAAATGCCTTAAGACAATTCTCATGGACCACCGGCATGGTCCTGCCATCTGTGTTGATCAGTTTGTAGTAGCCTGCAGTTATGGATCTTGCAACCATGAAAGGTCCTTCCCAATTGGAGCTCCTTGCAGAATGGAGATCACGCTTAGTTGCCTTAAGAACTAAATCTCCTTCCTTGAATTTATTAGGCTTGGTCGTCCGCGCCTTGAATATCTTCTGCTGATTCGGAATTCCTCGTGTGATGGAATTCCATGGTTGCGGCATGATGGAATTTCATGGTTGCGGCACATATGGACACTCGTGTAGAGGGGAGTATCATGCGTACTGTTTGTCGTGCTTAGCCACGTCTTCAGCAATAAATCTTTTGAGAGAATGCTCAGTTTGAAGAAACTCTGTATTCAACCATTTGGTGTAATATTTCCGTGGTGAAGCTATCCACTCGTAGCTCTTTGCGACGGCTAAATTTTTAGTGGAAAGAAGTCCTCGAACCAGAGCAACATAATTAAACATTGGTAGTATAGGCGCATGAAGAGGAATCATACTTTCCTGAGTACGGAACCTTTTGATGAAAGAGTGTGCACTTTCTCCAGGTTTCTGTGCTAATTCTACCAAGGCTTTAACTTCCTCCAGATGCTCGAAAGATGGAGTATCTTCCATTTCTTATGAGTCAGAGTTTTCTTCAATCGAAGGCATTAGAGTCACCTTTCCGGTATGAATCCAAGGTCGTACAAGAATCATTTCATATCATGGATCTTCCCGGATTATATAAAACTTGGTCTTAGTGCAGACCGAATAATCTCTGACTTTGAGGGTGATGTAGCCGTATGCATCTCTGAGTGTCCCTTCGTGATCTCTCATTGACATGGGAGCATGTGTAGCTTCTTGTCGAGTAATGCCAGCGGATCTGAGAGTTTTCAAAGGGATGATGTTAATGGCAGTGCCAACATCAACAAATGTTCTCTTGAATTCGTTTCCTTTAATATGCACTGTGGTGAGCAGTCCCCAGTCATACATTTCCTTGTCAGTGGCTGGAGGTTCAGGAGGTACTTATGGAATCGGTAGACATTTCCCAAACATTATGTGGTTCAGATCCATGAACATGTATCCCCTCTGCGCCTTCGACAGATAGACCAATTCGCAGACATGTTCGATCAACGACTGAACTGCTTCTTTGACTGGTTGTTCATAGATGGATAAAGTCCTGACTGGGAGAGGATCTTTGTGTACTCCTTCAGTCCCCAAGTTAAGCTCTCCCGATTCAACCTTTTCCCTGAATATGCGCTTTAAGACTTTGCAGTCACTTGTGGGATGATTGACGAACCTGTGGAAGCGGCAGTAACGAGGACTTTCCATGTCTTTTTCAATCGGTTCTTTCTTAACATATGGCAACTTGATAGCACCATCTTGGATCCAAGCACCCAGGAGTTCGATCACCTCTTCAATGGAAAGGAAAAGTCAAGTGCGTCTTGATCAAGAGCCACTGTGCGCTGGTCAGGGGCTTGTGCATCTTGCTTATCCTTCCTTTGTGCTTTTGAATGAGCTGAGGTATGCTTGCGCGGTGGTTCAGATTTCCGTTTGCTTCATTCTGCGACAGTGTTTGTGGAAGGCTGGAGGTTGTACTGCTTTTTGATCAGACGTCTGTTACCTCGAGCGTCTCGCGGTTCTTCAGCCTTTGTAGCTTTTGTTCTTTCCAGTAAATCGGGTGCAGTAGCTGCCGATATCTTTGCCGCTTCATGAAGCTCTGATAAATTATGGAAACGAAGATTTTCCAACAAAGCTCTGTAGACCGGGATCATGCCGTTGATACACAAGTCTACAAGTTGTTGCTCCGTGATGTTTGTATCATGACAGTCCAGGGCCTGGACTCTGAATCTTTTCACGTAGTCATTGGGATGTTCATTTTTCCTCTGGAACATTCTTACAAGATCAGAGAGAGTAACCTGCTCTGACACAAAGAAGTACTTTCTGTAGAAGGCGTTAATCATTTATCCCCAATTGTTGATAGTTTCCGGTGCGATATTGTTGTACCAGGTGTATTCCCTGCCTTTCAAGGATTTTGAAAATTCTTTGAGGCGAACAACATGTTTATGCTCATGTTCACCCAAGGCTTCCAGGAACCGAGAAACATACTCCCGAGCATTGTCTGTTCCGTCATATAAAGTGAAGGTTGGAGAGGTATAACCTTTTGGAAGAGGAATCCTTTGCGTAGCAGCAGGGTATGGAGGTTGGTGACGATGGATATGTGACGTCTTGTATTTTCCATGGTTCTCCAAGAGGCATTCCAAATCTTCCCGAGTAATGAAATTTGATGATTCCTTCGCTGATGAATCGTCTACAGCTTTGCGGACTTTGCTGTCATCCACTGTATGAATTGGAACTACTTCAGGATCAGCATCTGAGGATGTTTCCTTTTCTTTTCCTTTTCCTTGAGTCTTCTCTGACATCTTGTCAGTGAGAGTCTTGAGATAATTGAATATCTCCTTCTGTTTTGCATCCATGTAAGTTTGATTCTTTGCAAGAGTCTCTTGCACCTTGATGAGATCATCCATGGTAGGTGGTGGATTTCCCCTGACTTCCTCAGGGTGTCGGCCGAACATGGGATGACCTTCCATGTTAGCGTGAGGAGGAACATCACCTCCGTCAGTGTTAGAGGTCGGAATGGTTTCCGGGATATCCTCATTGTTATTGTTGCTAGTGCTAGCGTCATTTGTATTGGAACATGTAGCTAACCCAGACCTAAGACTAGCCATCTTTGTGAGAACGTGAGATTGCAACCGAGAGATTAATCTCCCACTGTGGTCGCCAATCTGTAGATGGGGAAAAACGATTTGCTGGTCTTTATGGAATCGAGGAGATGACCGTGCGGAGGAGACTCCTTGAACTGAGCAAATGCTCAACCTCACACAGATGCACTGCAAGAAGGGAGTGCTTTAAGTTTGAGAGATCAATATGTAGGACTCCGGCCTAAACCAAGACAATGGTCGTTCCAGAGTCAATTCGGTCACAAGAGAGGATGGGTTGATCTAAAGGAGGGAAGTTGAGAAATGTGTGAGATCAATGGTGATCGAGATTGTACGTGTTTTGTGTATTCTGCGTAAGAAAGTTCTGAATGATTGAATTTAATCAGTTGAGAGTGATTGCTCAGACGATGAGTTCGTGTAGACGAAAAATTTTCTGCATGAACTTTATCGTGAAATTCTTGTCTGTTTCATTCATGATTCAGAGACTTTTTATATTGCTGGAATTGTAAAACACCTTGATCCCATGAAGCGTGACAGTTGTTGAAGTCAAAGAGTGGGGAAGTGGGAAATCGTGTCAAAACCAGCTGCTCATCGTGCGGAGACTTGGTTGATTTTCCATCCACTACTTTGCTAACTCCTTCAACTGATTGCACGACTTACTCACATTCTTATCGTGTATATGAACACATGTGCCGTAGACTGCCATACCAAAAACCTAGTTAATATCCCCCATGTGACGTGATTGACATCTCGTGATTGTGGAGTCAGTTGCTGACTTTATGGGACGATGAGTCCTTGTATTGCTGAGTCGAACGTGATTTGAAAATGTTATGAGACTCATGAATCGAACATGTATGTTGAGACAAAGGTATATTATCGAATAAATGTTGATAGCTAAAGTGAACTAATATTGTTCTGAGTCGTTGAATATTGATAGTTGAACCAATATTCCTTGATCTGAGCAAATATTGTTTATCTGAGCATATGTTGCTTATTTGATGAATTGTTGAATATTAATGGTTGAACCAATATTCTTTGGTGTGAGAAGATGTTGCTCATTTGAACAAATGTTGCTCGTTTGAGAAATCATTGGTAACAGGACCAAGATAAATTTAAAATACTGGAAGCTGAACCGAGTATAATTAATTAGGGTGTTGATCATGGGATAAACATAAAATTATTAGCGTTTGAATCTGGAATTATGAACCTTGGATTCGAAACCCTAATTTTGATCAACTGCTGAATTGATGATAAATTGATGATTTATTGAAAATCATTCATGAAATGAAGGAGGGACCGGCTACATGGGATGATGAATCGACCATTTAGCGCCCAGATTCTCAAGTGAGAAAAATACCAAAGTCTTCTGAAGACCAGTTGGTGAAAAGATGATTAAATGCTGGTTTAATCATTTATTAAAATAATGCTCGTGTGAGCGTCAGATAGTAAAACCTGATTATGGAGAGATGAGGGACCGACCAAGGGGGCATGAGACCGGCTCCTGGTGGTCATGGGACCAGCTGGTGGTCGTTTGAGAAAACTCCCAGTTGTTTGGGAAGAGTTTGGACCCAATATGAGCAATTGAGCAAATTAGGTCAAAAATATTAAAACATGTGGGACCGGCTATTTGCAAGCCCTAGGCCCGGCCTTGGTCGGTCAAGGAGACATGCCCGCATCACCATAATGTCCGTGTCTCAGTCCTGAGAGTTTCGATATTTTCAGGTGCGCGTTTGAGCAACATTTTGAGAAAATATGAAGGATCAGGGTTTTGCTAAAACTAAGGAATCTTCATGAGATGATGAAAAATAATTAATAAAATAGGGAATTGCAAGGTGTAGTACCGGCCATGGCTAGGGAATGGCCGGCCAGCTAGCAAGCTCGGTCCCTCAACACTTTTCCCAATTTTATGCAATTTTATGTATTTTCCCTGATGTGAGCGAAATACCATAAAACTGAGGAATTTCATGAGATCAAGGAATTTCCATGAGATTATGGAAATAATAATAATAAAATAGGGATTCATGAAGTGTGGGACCGGCTATGGCTAAGGCATGACCGGACGGCCAATGAGCACGGTCACATGGCACTTTCCCTAATTTTATATTACTTTCATGACTTTAGGGAAATATCATGAAATCAAGGAGTTTGTTGAAACTAAGGATTTCCCTTGAAGTGAAGGAGTTTCCATGGGATGAGGGAAACAAATAATATTAAAATAAAGAGAAAAGAGCGTGTGGAACCGGCCACGTCTAGGGCATGGCCGGCCGGCCAATGAGCCCGGTTCCGTGCGTTTTCTCCCTAATTTTACATAATTTTCATGAGTTTAGGCAAATATCATGAAATCAGGAAATTTTCATGAGATGGGGGAAATAATAAGGAACCATGAGGTGTGGAACCGGCCACGGCTAGGGCATGGCCGGCCGGCTAGCAAGCTCGGTCCCACGACACCTTTCCTTATTTTTATTATTTCTTTGACATGAGGAAACACCATGTGATTAGGGAGTTTCCTTGAGACGAAGGAGATTTTCTCAAATGAAAAGACTTTCATGAGATCAGGGAAAAATAATAAAACATGAAATTAGGCGTGGGAGTGGCCACGGCGTGACTGGCCGACCGGTGAGCCCAGTCCCCTAGCGCCTTTTCCAATATTTATTATTATTATTTTTCATCCTATTTTGCATAGGTTCATCGTTCCTTCGTGTTTTGGAATGCTCGTTTGTGCATTCAGGTGCTCGTTTGTGCATTATTGCTGAGTACACTTGCACCGTTTTAGTCGGGGCTTTCTCGATAGCTGCTCAGATGCCCGCACGTTGAATATTTATCACTAACCCGTGGAATTCTGCTGGGAAGAACCACAAATTGAAGTGACGAAATATTACGAAGAATTGTAGAATATTGCTGAATATTCAGTTAACGATTAGAGATAATTAATTGATGGCTCTATACTAGCAGGCATGCTGTCTAGGAGCACTAATTATCCGAGAATTAAGAGATATGAGCTTGTTGAAACGTCATATCTCTTTTATATAGTCAGGGAAAACCTTGTTGCATCTTGAAGACGTTATTGCTCTAAACTAGCAGGAAAGCTGTCTAGGAGCCGTCCAATCTTTCGATTTTATATAGAAGTAATTACTGAAATTTCTCAGTATTCATGATGTGCCGTTGCCTCAGCTAAGAGACTACACATCTACATATACTCTGAGAGACAGTATTCTCAGTAAGATATTTCATGGCAGGATCTTTCATTCTTCAATGAGAGACATGAGCCTCAATACTCATCAGATTGCTGGATCAGGAGCATGTATAATTATGGTTTTCGATTTTAACCCTTATTGAATATCCACCATCTACACTAACGAGAATTCTGGTATTAACAATAGGCAAGATAGAAACGTCGTCACAAACATATCCGTCTCATCGTTTGTAATTCCGCAATATCTTGTTTCGCTAGTCAATTAAGATTATTGTGAGGTGATTGATAATTCTAGGCTGTTCTTCGGGAATATAAGTCCCTGTTATCGATTGGTTCCTGTTCACCTTGATTTATCAAAAGACGGAACAAAACTCGTAGGTATTTCTGTAGGAGACAGATTTATCTATTCCTGTAGAACTTTTTGTGTGATACAGATTTGTTTATTAAAGTCTTCGACTTTGGGTCGTAGCAACTCTTAGTTGTGGGTGAGATCAGCTAAGGGAATCAAGTGCGTAGTATCATGCTGGGATCAGAGACGTAAGGAGCGCAACTGTACCTTGGATTAGTGTGAGATTGATTTGGGTTCAACTACAGTCCAGGCGGAAGTTAGATTATAGTAGACTAGTCTCTGTAGCGGCTTAATACAATGTGTGTTCAATCTGGACTAGGTCCCGGGGTTTTTCTGCATTTGCGGTTTCCTCGTTAAAAAAACTTCTGGTGTATGTGTTATTTCTTTTCCACATTATATTTTGTTATATAATTGAAATATCACAAGTTTTGCGTTGAATCGATCAATTGATAAATTCAACCTTTGGTTGTTGATTGAAATTGATTGATACTTGAACATTGGTCTTTGGTACTGTTCAAGTTAATTTCTCTTGTATTCAATTAGACTCGCATATTGCTATTTGATCGAGTAAGAATTGAATTAAGAAATTGAGATATAACTCCTTGATATACTTTTCTTAAGATTGAGTCTGATTGTCTAGTTGATTATCCTGAAAGTATATTGGAGTTAGTCCATACAGATTGCTAAGAGAATTATTGGGTGAGGTTGTTAGACCCCCACTTTTTCAACTGGTATCAGAGCAGGCAAACATGTTTAAGACCTCATAAGTCTGTGTTTGTAGCGATCTGACTCTATGGATAGTAAAGTCTCTATAAACACTTAACCAGGGATAAATTCCGATCGTAAAGAAAGTTCTGAAAAACTAGTTATTCTCCAGAAAAAGTTGGATGAACAAATCCGGATCAACTCTGATTTAGTTGCAGAAATTACACTGTATAAGGATTTGAAATCTGTCAAAACTCATTCAATGGATTTGAATAACTCTGTTTATTTTTCTTCTCTGAAGAATGGTCATAAGTCAGATGATAAACAAGGTCTAGGCTTTGTGAAACCTGATAGGACTCAGAACTACTCAAACGAGATTAAAGATGTTGGTCCATGTATGTTCTGTGATTCTTACAATCACTTTCAACATACTTGTATGTCCTTCCAGAAAAGCCTAAATGTTGCATGTAATCTTCATAAGAAACCTGAACAACTGTTTGCTTCCCTAAAAGGATGTACAAAACTAACAAGAAATCCTGAACAAGATAGTAGTGTTAGTATGGGAGCTTTTTCCTTAAAATCAACATCGCCCTTTCAATGGTTTTTTGATAGTGGATGTAGCCGACATATGACAGGTGATCTCACGTGGTTTGTTTCTTCTAACAACTATGAAGGAAGTCCCGTGACATTTGGAGATGGAAGTTTTTACATAAGCAAGAAGGGGACGCTCAAACTTCCCGGCGTACCTGAAATCCATGATGTAGTATACGTAAAAGGAATGATTGCAAACCTTCTTTCTATTAGTCAAATTTGTGACAAAGGCCATAGAGTTGTCTTCAATTTGAATGGATGTGGCATTGTAAACAAAACTGGGAAAGTAATATTTCAGGGAACTCGTGGTAAAAACAACGGTTATCTTCTGAATACTCAGTTCAGTAAATGTTGCAATTTGACTAAGGTGGAATGTACGCATCTTTGGCATGAGCGTTTTCGTCACATCAGTTATCGTCTTCTAACTAAGATCATTAATAAAGAACTTGTTAGAGGCGTTCCCAAAATCAATGCAAAGATTGATGGTGTATGTGGTGCCTGTTAAAAGGGTAAACAAATGAAAGTTCACTATAAATCATCTCGAGATATCCTAACTAAAGCTCCACTTGATTTAATTCATATGGACCTCTTCGGACCTATTCAATAACCCACGGTTGCTGGTAAAAATTATAATTTAGTTATGGTAGATGATTACACCAGATTCACTTGGGTTGCATTTCTATCTCATAAGAATGAAACCCTTGATGAATTCAAGATTATTGTTAAGAGAATCCAGAACGAACAAGGTCACAAACTAAATAAAATTAGAAGCGACCGTGGAACTGAATTCAAGGACACTAAGGTGTTTGAATTTTGTGACGAACTGGGGATTATTCAACAATATTCACCACCTATTACTCCTCAAGCTAATGGAGTTGCAGAAAGAAAAAACAGGAACATTCAGGAAATGGAAAGGGTAATGCTCCATAACAAAAACTTACCGTTAAGGTTTTGGGGAGAAGCTGTATTCCTAGCATGTTATTTGATCAACCGTGTCTACCTACGGTCTAGAACCCTAAACACTCCTTATGAGTTGTGGTACGGTAGAAAACCCAACTTGCACTATCTCAGAGTGTTCGGAAGTAAGTTTTACATTCTAAAAGATCGATAACAGAGAGGGAAATTTTATACTAAAAGTGATGAAGGTATCTTCCTTGGCTATGCCTCTGATAGTCGTGATTTTCGAGTGTTTAATCTCAGAACCCAAGTTATGATGAAGTCTGCTAATGTTATTATCGATAATGTTTGTAATTTCCATCATGATAATCCTTCTGCTGAATTTCCTCCAACTGAGACGATTGAGAAAGTCAAAGAAATTCTAGAATTAGTTGAAGTCATCCCAACTGTTACTGATCCTGATATTTCTAGTGACGAGGAGAAGAGCATTGATCAGGATACTCCTGTTGAACAAGAGCGTGTCCCTCCTCGACACCTCTGGGTTCAAAGTAATCATGATCCCAACAATATTATTGGAGGTAGAGATTCTACAGCTAAGACAAGAGGACAACTTCAAAATGCAATTTTGGTTGTTATCTTTCACAAGTAGAACTGAGAAATATTGATGAAGCTCTTAGGGATCCCTTTTGGGTGAATGCAATGCATGAAGAGTTAAATCAATTTCAAAGACAAGACGTATGGGAACTAGTACCTTGTCCCTCCAATATCAATATTGTTGGTACCAAATGGATATTCAAGAATAAATCTGATAAATTTGGCATAATTGTCAGAAATAAAGCCAGATTTGTCGCTCAGGGATATTCACAGATTGAAGGTATCGACTTTGACGAAACCTTTGCTCCTGTAGCATGCCTTGAGTCCATTCGGTTTTTATTAGATCATGCTTGTTTTCTTAAGGTTAAGGTGTTTCAAATGGACATAAAATCCGCGTTCCTAAACGGAAATTTAAAGGAAGAGGTCTATGTCGCTCAACCTAAGGATTTTGAAAACCATGATTTCCCATATCATGTTCTTAAGATTAAAAAGGCATTATATGGGTTAAAACAAGCGCCTCCTGCCTGGTTCGAAAAACTTACTACCTTTCTTATTAGGAAAGGTTTTTCGAGAGGCGGATCTGATAAAACCTTGTTTACCAAATGGAGTGGGAAAGATGTTGTCATTGATCAAGTCTATGTAGATGATATCATCTTTGGTTCAACTTCTGAGAAACTTGCAAAAGATTTCCAATTATCTCTTGGAAAAGAATTTGAAATGAGCAATGTTGGTGAATTAAAGTTCTTCTTAGGATTACAAATTCAGCAACATAAGGATGGAATTTACTTATCTCAAGAAAAATATTCTAAGGATCTTGTCTCAAGGTTCGATCTGGATAAGTCAACTCCAAAACTGACACCTATGCCCACCATTTGGTAAACTACACAGAGATGAGAAAGGAGTAAATGTGGATCAAAAAATGTATCGATCTATTATTGGTAGCCTTTTATATCTTACAGCGAATAGACCTGATATTGCTTTTAGTGTTGGTTGGTGTGCTAGATTTCAGCCTAACCCAAAGGAATCTCATCTTGCAGCTGCAAAAAGGATCAGACGATATGTGAACCACACGGTCGGGTATGGTCTATCTTACACTTTTGATACTAATACTGATCTTTCTGCTTGTTCTGATGCTGATTGCGCAGGATGTGTATAAGATAGAAAAAGTACATCAGGGGATTTCTACTACGTATGACTGAATATTGTGGCTTGGCATAGCAAGAAACAAAATTTACAATCCCTGTCCACATGTGAAGCAGAATATATTGCTGCCGGCTCATGTTGTACTCAACTTCTCTGGATGAAACAAATGTTGGATGATTATGGAATTGATATTGGAATAACGAAGATATTTTATGATAACTTCAGCGCGATTCGAATCACTGAGAATCCCGTTGAGCACTCAAGAACAAAGCACATTAATATAAGGTACCATTTTATTCGAGATCTCAATGAAATTTGTGCCTTCCGAACAACAGTTGGTTGATATTCTTACCAAGCCACTAAACACTGCTACATTTCAACACTTACGGAAGTCTTTTGGTGTTGTTTTGGTTCATTAGATATTCCTAAAACTCTTTCCCCTATTCTTATCTCGATCTTTTAGGCAATTGAGTTTGGAACTCCAGTAAGTGTTTACTTCAAGTCTGCATTTGTTTCAGTAAGTTGATTTTCTGTCAGGTTTCTTACTGTAATTTCCAAAGAAATCCTTCTTTTCTTGTGAAAGTAAGGTCGCTCTTGTTGTTCTTTCGGGAATGGAATTTTATGGGGGAGAGTTCTTAATTGAACTTGTGCTTAATTGCCAAATCTTTGTGGGAAGTGCGACTGTGGAATATTGTAGGGGTTATCTTGTATCTTTATAAACTCCTTGATGAATGCATTTAGTTTCGGCTATATGATTGCATCTAAAATGTCGATATGTGCTCTCTTTTGGTCATGAAATGTCTCTATGGAAATTTCATTAGGATCCCACTAGTTTCGTACCTTTGCCAATTTTATTGACAAAAAGGGGGAGAATTAATGTGTAGTTCACACTAAAAATACATATGGTTTTCGGATCATTATGTAAGGGGAGTGGTTTCCATGTGAGATGGAGTATTGACTAAGGGGGAGTGATACATATCACCATAATATTGTTGTCGAAGTTGTGATACAATTGAACTTTGATGTTGTGTAATGATACTATGACATTGTGTAACAATGATTGAGATCTTTTGTTTTCTCATTGTTATGGTTACGGATCTTCAACAACGATGATGCTGCATTGAATAGTTTTGGAATCATTGGAGTAATTGGAAGTGATGAAGATTTCGAGTAATGTTGAAGAACCAAGGAGATCATGCATGTGGAAGAGAAGCTGCAAAGTTTATTTATTTTGTATTCCATATGTATTGATAGTTTTGTCACTAAAATTGACAAAGGGGAAGATTGTTAGAGTGCTGCTCGGTCGAACTCGCAAGCGTTTCTATCTCAAGCTTGTTTGTCAAGTTTAGTTGCCAAAATTATAAGTCTTGATTTCTAGTCTACTTATAGCTCAGTCTCGGACTAGGATAGAAAGTGTAGTTGAGCTCTAAACTCCACGGAGTTCATCATACAAAGATGAAGAACTACTCAAGGAACCAGTGGAACTACATCGACTAAAAGGTATGCGGAAACTTGAACTTATCCATCACTCAAAAGTCTATCTACTCTATCTCCTATCTTGAGACAAAAGTCGTATTGTTATATAGACTTCGATTATACACATTTGCTATTTCGAGCCGAGTTTATCTCGCTTACCTATTTCTCGAAATATGTGTTAGTAAGCTTTTGCTTTCGACAAGTTCATTTTTGTAAGTGACGAAAGTCATGTTGATTGTTTCAATCTTTTGAAAATTTCTTTGATGAAAAATAGTGTGTGAATAATCATTATATAACATCCTCTAAGAATGTTTCAATGATTGAAATAGAGAGTTTAGAATATGTTACCATCTTTGGATATAAGCATATAGGATGTTCGCACATTAGTGTATAAGTCCAAAACCGGGAACCAAATGTATGCATACTTGTGTGTGTACTAAATGGTTGATGGAGACTGGGTAAGTGTGTGTACCCATACGCATACTGGCGGAAGTTCACGACCGTGAATTTCTGCTGAGTTTGGAAATCAAAACCAACTCAATCCGGTTACCTAAGTATACGTACCCGCACGCATACTAGCGAAAAGTTCACGTCCGTGAATTTTTGCTGAGTTTGAAAACCAAAACAAACTCAAATCCGGTTACTTAAGTACGCATACTTAAGTGTGTTACTTTCTAAAATTTGTTTTTTCATGAACTAAAATATTTATATAATAAGGAATGCAATTTGCAAACCGTGGCTATAATGTTCACGAATCGACTCGAGTGAATCAAAACCAATTTTGCTTCGATTGTGTCTTGTATAGTTCTATAAGATCTAAGAAATTGAACAACTCTCGAACTAGTTCATTTGAGTCATTTGGACTAGTTATGGTGAAGATTGATATAGTTGATATGAAAGTGCTCATATGGCTAACCATTTAGTTAACTACTGTTGAACCAACTAGGTGTACACGTTTAGGTACGGTTACACAAACCTAAATGAACGTGCATTTCATTTGTGTATAACAAGATAAGATTCGATCCAACGGTTGAAAGATATTATCTTGTTTATAATCAGGTTTTCATCTAACGGTGAATATTAAATGATTTATTACCAAGGCAGCATTGATTGCAAACCCTGATTTGAAGACTATATAAAAGAGAACTCTAGCAACTGGGAAACCTAATCCCCGCACCTCCTGTGTGATACTAGTTGTATAAGCTAGAGTTGATTCTCCTTTAACCTTAGGTTTCAATCGAGACCCTGTAGGTTAACGAATTGAAGACTTCATTGGGATTATGAAGCCAGACCCAACTATTTTCTCTGTACTTGCGTGATCTGATCTTGTTGTTTCTATCGTGTTGAGTACAATTGTAAAATTGGATCGAGTTTAATTTCTCCGATATGAAAGATAGAAAAATAGTCACAAACATCTTCGTCACATTGTTTGTGATTCCGCAATATCTTGTTTCGTTAGTCGATTAATATTATTGTGAGGTGATTTATAATTCTAGGTTGTTCTTCGGGAATATAAATCCGGGTTGTCGATTGGTTCTTGTTCACCTTGATTTATCAAAATACGGAACAAAAATCGTAGGTATTTCTATGGGAGACAGATTTATCTATTCCTGTAGACTTTTTTGTGTGATACAAATTTGTTTATTAAAGTCTTCGACATTGGGTCATAGCAACTCTTAGTTGTGGATGAGATCAGCTAAGGAAATCAAGTGCGTAGTATCCTGCTGGGATCAGAGACATAAGAAACACAACTTTACCTTGGATCAGTGTGAGATTGATTGGGGTTCAACTACAGTCCATATCGAAGTTAGTTTGTAGTAGGCTAGTGTCTGTAGCGGCTTAATACAGTGTGTGTTCAATATGGACTAGGTCCCGAGGGTTTTCTGCATTTGCGGTTTCCTCATTAACAAAACTTCTGGTGTCTGTGTTATTTCTTTTCCGCGTTATATTTTGCTATATAATTGAAATATCACAGGTTGTGCATTGAATCGATCAATTGGTAAATCCAACCTTTGGTTGTTGATTGAAATTGATTGATACTTGAACATTGGTCTTTGGTACCGTTCAAGTTAATTTATCTTGTACTCAATTAGACTCGCAGATTGCTATTTGCTTGAGTAAGAATTTAATTGATAAATTGAGATATAACTCCTTGATATACTTTTCTTAAGATTGAGTCTGACTGTCTAGTTGATTCTCTTGAAAGTATATTGGAGTTAGTCCATACAGATTGCTAAGCGAATTATTGGGTGAGGTTGTTAGTCCCCCACTTTTTCACAACCGATCCTAAGTAAAAAAAAAATTGACAGCAAAAGGGAATAATTAATTAAAAAGTTCTTGAGTCACTAAAACAGTGACATCAAAAACACACAGAGTTACATGGATGAGTGTACAACTACATCCCAATTACAAAGTAAATTGGGCAAAGTAAATCCCGAAAACAAATCAGAGGGTAAACCCCAATTAAACAACAAGCATTTTACGTCAGCAATCACTTGAGTTGAATCTTTAACAAGATTATTATAAAACCTACATTACGTTCTATCCAAATGCACCACCTAATAGCAAAGGGAAGTAAGCTCCAAATCTTCATAATCATGTTTTTGGATTTCTTCGAATGTTTGCTTCCCCATTCCCAAAGGTTTTTTCTAACATTATCTGAGAAAACCTAATTTATACCAAAACTGTTTAGGGAATAAATCTTATCAAGAATATGATATCCACTGTAGCATAAATCTTATCAAGAATAGGAGATCCACTGTAGCATAATGTCCAAACTAAAAAGGATACCTTAAGAGGTACTTTTGAGTTCCATAGCTACTTGTCGGGGAAAATTAACAAACCTTCAGTCTCAAGAGCAGAGTATGCACTCGCCACGGAAAAATTATCACCCTATCTCCATTTCCAGAAACATTAGGTTCACCAATAATTTGTAGAAGATTCTCCACCTCGAGGAACTCCTGATCATTTAAATTCCTAGAGAAATGCAAATTCCATGCCCCTTACGGTGAAATCATTTCACTAACCATTGCATTTTTTCTTTTAGACTGGTGATATAAAACAGGGAATGAAGTTTTCAGACACTGCTCTCCAGCCCACTCATTTTCACAAAATTGAATACTCGACTCGTTTCCTACAGTTAAAATGGAACCGGTCTTTACAAAATATCTGGTTTTCAAAATTCCTTTCCACAAACTACGACCGATAGAAGTATTAGTCAAATGTGGAAATAAAGCTTCTTGTGCACCACCAAATTTCTGGTTCATTAATCTCCTCCACAATGCATGTCTTTCGGACCCATACCGCCACACCCGTTTAACATGTAATGCTTTATTCATCAACTTCAACTTTTTGATACCTATACCCCCTATGCATTTTGGAAGAGCAGCTTTCGACCATAAAATCCAGCTTCTTTTCCTAGGAATTCAATTTCCTACAAGATTGAGGTAATTGCAATACTTGATTCTTTGTTGAATATTTATGGTGTATTTTATTTGAGTTTATGAGATGTCTGATTTCGGTTTTCATAACCTTAATATCCGATCTCATATGGTGTGAACCCTTATGGTTTGTGTGGCTTTTTGATTTAGCGGGATTGAGTTCTAGCCCATGTTGGTAGGCTTTATCAAAGGATCATAAGGTGTTCCGACTGAAACTCATATGTGAAAAAGTCACAATATGTTGAATCAATTTTGGTTTAGCATCAAAGCATATGTGTTTTGGGTTTTCAACTTTTGCCTTGCATTAGTTAAAACCGATTCAACCTTTCTCTGGTAAAGGTTGCTTTTGTTGTTGTTCTTTTATTCTTGCGAGAGGATGACAACACAACGGGGGAGAGTTATAAAGTGAACTTGCGCTTAATGATATATCTTTCTGGGGAGAAGAGAATGCGGAATTTGAGGTAAGGAATTTGTTAGTTAGTCGTTTTCATGTTTAAGAAAAGCCTGATTTTATTGCATATATTTTGCTTTTGCTTAACAAAATTTTGGTACAATTGACATTTATCTCATTATGTGTGTATGGATGTATGTGTGTGATTCAATTGTTTCCGGTTGAGAAAAACTATTGTTATCTTTCTTTTTATTTGGTATCAATTGTTTAGGCTTAACAAAATTCGGTGCAATTACGGTACTTTAATGTTTATGTTTGTTTCAATTGCTTCCGGTTAAGAAAAATAATTGTGCAAGTTGATTTATTTGGTTTGTATGAATTATTTATGGCTTAACAAAAATTCGGGATCATTTGTTTAGTCCAATTCGATTTCGGATAAGAGAAACTAAGTTAATTCTTATCTTAGTTAGACTGATCAAAGTGAAGGATCCGGTTATTCAAGTCTAATCGAATGCCTTAACAAGAAATACTAGTTAACTAACCTAGTACTTGTCTTGTTTAAAAGTGAAAGGTCTAACTTATTGTTTAAATAATTAGAGCCTGATGAGAAAAATAAAGTTAATTCTGATCTTTATTTTGGTCTTATCAAACAAGCGATTGTATTTATACAATCGGTTAGCAAAATGAACTAAGGTGATTAGTCAATTTGTTAAACTATTAGGGAAACTTGCTTCGGGCAATTGTTTCCTTGATAACATATTAAAACCAAATTAGTTGTAGTTTCGGTTTTGATATTGGTTATCTAAAATGGTATGTGAAACCTTCGCGCTTAACTCTTATAGTTTGTACAAGTCTTTTATATTTTTAAGATCCTTTCGGTTTGTCCTTTATTTGCTCGAACCTTTGTCATTTTGTGACAAAAAGGGGGAGAAATATATGGAGTAAACAAGTGATTAATATTCACTAAGAAAGGGATAATTATGCTTAAAACGTTATATCTAACGAAAGAGTAAAGCATTGACTAAGAGCAATTCCTATGGCAATGTTCAAATGAAATTGTTTGTTGAGCCACATGGATGGTTAAACAGGATTCCCCACTATGGAAAAGAAGTGATCGATTGATAGTTAGACGCGCGATCGGATGTCTTACAGTGGCGCCCGAACTACAAGCTCTGGCGTCGTTGGCAAAGACGCCAGCGATAGCACTAGCAAAGCCAGCGTTTGAGACACGATCGACAACGACAACTTGTTAACGTTCACCGGAACTGCTAGTTTCCGTTTCCACCTCTATAAATACGGCTCGAATATGATCTAACAAATACACAACAATCTTTCATCCAATCAATATTTTCTTAATTTCAATTACTTTCAATTTTCAACCATGAATTCTGATTTTGATTCTTCTGAGGAGGATATTGAGATGGATGACATGTTGTACGAAGAAGATGAAGAAATGTGTATGGAGTTTTTGCATCAAATGGATGAAGATGCAGATCAAGATAGAAGAAGATGAAATTTTATGTTGCAATTACCAAAGCCTTTAGAGCCATATGAAGTTGCAACTAGAAGATGGACTTGGCAGAATCGACATTTTTACCACGAAAAGGTGATGCATGATTATTTTAATCATGACTGTGTGTATTCCGATGAGAATTTTCAGGGTTGATTCCGCATGGGCTGCAACTTGACGCAAAGGATTATTTCCGAGCTTTGTCAGGTATAACCTTTATTTAATTATCAGTATGATGCACGACATATACGAGGCTTTAGTCCCGAACAAAAGGTCACTGTGTCCCTCCATATACTATGTTACGAGGTACCAGCGGATTCCACGGACGATTACATCCGTATTGGGAAAACAACTTCCTTTAGGTATCTCAAAATATTTTGCGAAACAATAGGCGAGCATTTTGGTCCAACCTTTTTAAGAAAGCCTACCCAGGAATATGTTCAAAGAATAACTGCAGAAAATACCGAGAGGGGTTTTCCAGGAATGCTAGGTAGTCTTGACTGCATGCACTGGACGTGGCATGCGTGTCCGGTAGAATGGGCGGGCCAATATAAGGGTCATTATCCAAAACCAACTGTAATTTTGGAAGCTTCATCTACTTATGATTGTTGGTTTTGGCATGCCTTTTTGGACTCCCGGGTTCAAATAACGATCTCAACGTTTTATATAAGTCACAATTGTTTCAAGATCTTAAGAATGGGGTCGCGCCGCACTGTAATTTCACCATCAATGATCATCACTACACTCAGGGTTATTATCTAGCAGACGGAATCTATCCATAATGGTCAAATATGGTTCAAGCTTATAAACAGGTAGACTTTGGTCCGACGACTTCGACCCAACAAATGGCATGCAGAAAGGATGTTGGACGCGCTTTTGGCATATTGAAAAGGAAGTTTTCCATCATAGCTGGGCCGGCGCGCTTTTTTGATATTCAAGAAATGAACAAAAATAAAAGTTGTTATTTATTTTAATTAATATGTTTTCTAATTTAAAGTTGTTTGTTAAAATTGAGGCAATTATATTAAAAGTAATTTAAATAAACGTGTTCATTCATTAGCAAGACTGAACTCCTCTTCGTTTTCTTCCGAGGCATCATCTTCGTCTTCCACATTCACATACTGGCCAGTTTGTTGAGGGGTGACTTCAGTTTGTTGGTGGGGGACTTCTTCGGCCTAGACTTGATCGTCCTGGACTTGTTGTTGTTCAGCCTCATCCATTTGCTTAGTCCATATAGCATATTGTCGTTCATTCGTTTTGGCAATGTCCAAGGCGAGTAACTTGTTTAGCTTACAATCCCTGTAGTTTTGTTCTCGCGAAAGACGACTAGTATGTTGTTTATTTAAAGAAATGGCACACTCCATGAATCTATCTTCCTCCATTTTCATCTCCATTTCCTTGTGATCAGCATAGTTGAACTCGCTTGAACCTCCTTCTGCTTATCGTTGGGATGCGTCTCTCGCTGCTTTTGCAACTTTCTGACCACCTCTTCTTATTCTCTTGCAGTTGGTGTTAATGTCTATATTACTATTGTGTTGATCCTGACTACCTGGAGTTCCATCAGGTGAGGAAGCAGGCCCTCCATTCTGAAAATCCTGCGAGATTGGACCATGTGGTGATCTTCCAGGCACTTGATGACCTTCCAGCAAGTATGAATTAAACTTGTTAAGAACCCTCAAAATGGTGAAACAAGTTTCATGTTGGAAGCTTGAACCTTTGTGGGATCTTTGCCACTCTTCCCGACATCTTCGTTCCACATCTGGTTCGCTTTCACCACTTCTTCTGTTGTTCCACATTTGAGTGATAATAGCTACATATTCACTAACAACTCCTGCACTTGTGCAAAAACGATGACACAACCCATCGACATCACGACCATGAACGTTACCAGTTTCTTCACAAAATTTTTGTAAAATCTTACCATAAAAGTTTTTTTCTCTTGACTAATACCGTTGATATCATCTAATGTATATAATACATAATTTCTGCAAAGTGACTCGTCTTCATCCATCGTATACTTGGAAAAACGAATTCTTGTGTTCCTTTGTTGTGATTTTTGTGTTTATTGTTGTGTTTGTTGTGGTGTTTGTGTTTGTTATTGTTTTTTTTGTGTGGTGTTCGTTGTTGTGAGGATGCCATATTTGTTAAAGATGAAATTTTTCTGAAAGATTGAACCGATATGAATAGTTTTGTTTGAAAAGAAAAAGAAAAGTTGAGATGGTATGGAAATTGTGTAATGTTGAGGAAGGTGTGAGTTTAAGTTTGTAGACGGAGTGAATTTATAGGGCAAGGAAAGGAACAATACCGTCGAGATGGGAATAGCAGTTGGCGCTCTTTGAAAGAACGCGACGCGATTAGCAAAAACGTTTCCGTCCTACTGGTGGACGCGCGTTGGTGGTAATAACGCTGTCGTTTTACCTTCTGTCGCCAGCATTAGTAACGGTGACACCCATCCTTTCCACAGGCACGCGCTGGTTGTTCCGACTCAATGTTCAAATCAACAAATCTGTTGATTTGAACATCCATTTTTCATGTTTGTTCATTCCATAGTGGGAGCAAAATGAACAAACTCTGAGTTTGTTCATTCCATAGGAATTTCCCTAAGGGGGAGAAACATATCATATGATGATTGCGGTTATTTGAACTACAAGAGGAAAATAACAAAGATGTGCAGATTAAAAATATACTTATCTCACCTTTAGGGGGAATATTAGCTTTGTTATTATAATGTCAACAGCGGAATTTAAGTATTGAATTTATGCAGGTTATTGTGTTGTTGAAACTTGGAATCAAGCGTATGTATAACGAATTCTTGTAATTTTTTTTTATCCATATGATGTAAGAGTTTTGTCATTAAAATTGACTAAGAGGGAGATTGTTAGAGCAATGCTCGGTTGAATCCACCAAGCGTTGGTATGTCAAGGTTGGTTGTCATATTTTATTGAACCAAAACTCATTTAAAGAGTCGCTTGATTATGTACTAGAGTCAACTTTGTATAGGTTAAACTAGAAAGTTATTAGGATATGAGACATACAAGTATTACTCGAAGACTTGAAGAATGTGAAGAAGTAAAGAGATACATCGACGACATCATCCTTCCTCTTGAGGTTAGTAATATTTTGACTTGAACTGTTTCATTCTGAACGTATCTTTCAAGTCGTGTTATATCGAAAACATAACTGCAAAGCTGTGAATGATTATACTCTAGTAGATAAACATAGTATTAAGGAATTACAATAAGAAGTATAACGCCTATATTTTGAACTTCGTATATAAGACATCGAAATAATCATATGAATGCTATTGTGATTATGTGTATGGGTATGGGTGACGATTTTGTCCTAGGAAACAATGTTTACATTCGTTTAAAGGAAGTACATTCATAAACTTGTTTTGTGAATCGAAAGGGAGATCGCTAGGCTTATTGGTATTGTTATTCATTGCATATCTTTGGATTACCAATATGTGTGATTAGTACAACCGATCATAATTTATTATATATCTTGGTAAAACTATTCACAGTGCCTGACTTACGTATTGGTATGACTTTTATTAGTGCAACTGATCCTAAGTAATCACCTAAGATGGTATGATCGATATTTGTAATTGGTGTGACCGATTCTAGTAAATGGTGTGAATGATCACAAAAGAGTGTGTAATCGATCCTTGTAATTGGCATAACCGGTCCTGGTAATTGGTGTAACCGATCTTGGTAACTGGTGTGACTGATAACAAGTAATGCCATGAGTATATGGTAACCGGTCCTGGTAATTGATGTAGCCGATCGATCCTGGTAACTGATGTCACCGGTCCCAGTAACCATATGGAGGTAGAACTGATCCTTGTGTTTGGTAGAACCGTAAACCCATGATTAGTGATTTGATAATTTGTATTTGATCAATCACGTATAGTTCTTGGAAATCAGATGAACCAATTCTAAACTTGTTTGGAAGTGTGGTAAATCGGTTCCAAGATTGTAAATATGAAAAAGGATTTACAAAGAAAAAGTTGTCGACATACTTTGAACATGTGCAGTAATTCTTATCTTTTATTGTTCAAAGATATTCCTTAATAACTAAAGGAGAATCCTGGATATAAATAAATTGAGAATCTTTTAATTAAGGTTTTTAGTTTTATATGCTTTTCATTACCAGCAATTAAATGCATATCTTTGGAAAATAGAAATTGGTAATGTGCATTTACTAATTGGAGATTTTATAGTGAGATTTCAGTAGATATTTGGACAAAGCACTTCCAGGAATTATGAAAACCGATTTGGGCATTTATTGCATATCTTGAGAATATTCGGTTTTGGAAATTCCTTGGTGTCCAAACTTCCTTGGTCAATAAATACCTAAGTTTGCATTTAGAGAAAAGTAATCCTCAGAGACAGCAAAACTACCAAGTTGTGTTGTTACTGGTGGAGCCGTCTATCCGGAGAGGAAAGTACCCTAATTAGGCGAATATCTTACGACCGCTCCTTTTAGAGACTTCTTTGGGATTGAGAAGCTATACAAGTACCGTTGGTGGGAAACTAGATAATTGTAGTATTATTAATTTTTGATTGATTTGATTGACTAACGGTTATTGAACTTTGATGTACCTAGTTTGTTTATGCTTGAGAATCTTCTCTTCTGATATAAGATTCACTCAAACTAGATCGAAGTTTCGATGGGATCTTTAGAACTGTTTTTAGATCTATAGACGTCTTGTGATAATCCATTGTTAATAGACTTCATTCTGTGCGTTATTGATCACAAGATCCAAGTTGTGGTGTGCAAGTGCTTATTGAAGATCTAAGAAGATTTGAAGACAAAGAAGATTTCTTATTGGGTTCATAATCTTTGGTGTGCACAAAACTTGATCGGCTGGGATCAAGCTATAATCGGTTTATCTTTGATATATTTGATTGATCAGTTAAGTAGATCGGCATCAGTATATAGTATCTTGGTGGATCCTATTATTGATTGCATAGTCTAAACATGACTGCTTTGGTAGTTGTTAATTAGATAGATCTAGAACCCGACAAAGGAGTTTAATGGTTATACGGAAGAGCCTTTGTCAAACTCATATCACTTTGTTTAAAAAGATTTGTTACCGAACAGATTTGTTGTTCCTTTACTGTTTGGAATACGAACCAAAGGAATTATTCCAATGCGTGCATTTATCGAATGTCGGAAGCGCAGGGATACTGAAGAAACTAGGTGAACTATAGGTTTAGTTTCTTGGTCTCAACTATTCGAAGTTGGTTTAGATTTTGTATAGCGGCTTAATTCTGAGAGTATTCAATTCTGGACTAGGTCCCGGGGCTTTTCTGCATTTGCGGTTTCCTCGTTAACAAAATATTGATGTGTCATTTACTTTTGCTTTCCGCAATTATAATTGTTTTTATTATAATTTAAAGTAAATTATACAAACTTTAATTCCGTAATTACTTGATACAAATCCTATAAAGTTTGGTTAAGTCCGAACCTATTATCAAGTAATCACACTTTCGTTGTTGTATTATCTCGATCTTATATCCATAGTCAATCACACAAGTTATCTTGTTGTCGTATTGTCTCGATCTCGTATCCATAGACGATCACACGAAGTATGAACCGATTCGTTGTATTATCTCGACTCAGTCCATAAAAAATCACTTTCGGCAAGAGGACTTATAGGTGGAAAAGTTTTAGATTGAGGTATATTTGGGTACCCTCGTCTTTTCAATTGGTATCAGAGCAGGAAAACACGAAAATATCTAACAATCTGTGTTTGGTGCGATCCAACCTATAAGACTGGAATCTAAAAATGGTTTTTATAAAACCTGCTGATAATGATTTAGTTAACGTAAAGCAAGGAATCAAGAGTTTTTAATTAACACTTGATAAGCTAAATAAGGTTATGATGAATAATATTCATGTTGAGGTTGATATTGATCTTCTTATCAGTAAGGGTATTTCCTCTATTTCCCGTGTCTCAGAAATTGGATATAATACAAGAAGTATCCAAACCTCGTTTAACAGTCAATTACTTCTCTGAACTTGACGTTGTTCATCAGTCAAACCCTGATACACCTTATCAATATAATAATATTGTCCTCTCTTATGAGAAAGTCAGGATGTCTCTTTTTATCAAAAGAGTTTCCCTGTGCAGTAATAAACATTATCTGCAGAAACTGTGGGTTATAAGTTGGAAACGAAGAAATCAGAAACGCAAATTATTTTGTGATCTTTTTAAATTCTTTGAAAAACTTGTAAAGACAATTCTTTGGGTTTCTCTCAATACTGGAAGTTGTAAGAGTGATTGGAAAGAAACTCTCTCATGGTACCATGGTGTGCAAGGGTGTCCTTCTCTTGTGCTTACGATAAGTTGCTCGTTAAAGGGTTGTTGAGATTTGCTCCAATTCTCTTGTTCATATTTTCCTAGTAAAAATATGATGGTACAAAAAACAAACGAGTCCTTGTCACACACGTACGGTTCAAGTACGCTGGTCTTGTAACCATTACATGTATGAACCGTGGACCAAAACGTGTTATGACGGTTCATATACCACCATGAGACATATAAAAGGGGAAGAACTCACTTCATTCCTCTCACCTCTTCTTCCTTACAGTTCGAGTACGAAAAAGAAAACCCAAGTATGTGTAAACTCTCGAACCTTAATCATTTTAAGTGTTCCTTGTTCCGTTGTGTTGGTTACAGGAAATATTTTGACGAGGCTGTCCATAATTCTTCAAATTCTCTTGTTCCGGATCTTCACCATTAACTACTGTTCACGTACTTGGTAAGTTCTTCATCACTCTTTGATTTCTATGGCTTCTAGGAAAAGATTGAATCATGGTGAGTGTTCAGGTACCAATTCTAGTTTAAATAGGAGGCTGGTTGACAGTGATAATGAGTTTGTTGATGATGATGTTGGAATAGACATTCAACAATCATACTTCGATGCTAGTCGTCGAATTAGTTTCATCAACATCTCTGCTAGAGACAAATATAATAAACTCTCTAGTGGTCATTTTGTCATGGAAAGAGTATATGATCGGTCGTTTCAAGAACCAGAGTTTCACATGTTCATGGATCAGTTTGTCTGGGGTGATATTCATAAGGGTTTGGGGGAATCATATCCTGAGATGACCTGTGAATTTATGCTAACCTTCATGCATCCAAAAATAACAACTTTTCTTTAAAGACTTTGGTTAAAGAAACACTGATTGAGGTTAACCGTGGTGTTATAGCTGAGTTATTAGACTTGACTTTACATCATTTCTTTGTTGTTCCTCAAACAGAAGGTCAAAGACCAAATAAGAATCAGTTGTCTGAACTGCTCCTAGGAAAGAATGTTCCATGGGTTGAAAGCAAACTCACAGTGGATAATATAAGATTTCATTTGAAGATTTTTGGTAAGCTGGTTGTTGCTAACTTACTCCCAAGTACTCTCGACAAAAATCTTTGGAGCAGAACTCTGGATGAATTGATTTACCACCTTGTTTCTGGTGAAGAGGTTGATTTCCTTGGATTAATTGTTCGTCAAATGATTCACATGGTTTCACAAAAGAAAAACCCAGGTTTTTCATGCCTCATCAGCCGAATCTGTAGTCAATTTAATATTGCTCAGCTTGGAACTTGTGTTGATACTCCATCTCCCTTGAGTCAGACAGACATTAACAAAATGAAGAAACCTGCAAATCCTGAAGTTGCTCGTCTTCTTCGGAGGAATGAATGCCTGGAGAGACAGTTGGCTCATGCTGTGACAGTTCATCCTGACTAAGTTGAACCAATATCTAAGATTTTTGAGGATTTTTATCGCAATCTGGATTAGTGTCTTTCTCTTCATTTTGTTCAAACTCTTTCTTATGTTATTTATGTTGAACTTCTTATGTTGATCTTATTAAAACTGTTATTTTTAGTGGTTGTAATGAATTTAATGGTATTTTGGTATTGAATGATTTTATCCTTCAATTAAACTGCTAAATGTGTTAAATCCATGAGATGTTCAAATAAATACATGTCAAAAGTTAAGTCTTTCATATGTCATTATGCAAATATTGATAAAAGATTGAATGAACTTTTGACAAACAAAATTTAAGCCTATTATGTCATTATTCAAATATTGATGGAAGATAGGATGAACTTTTGTCTACAAATAGTAAGTCTATTATATGTCTCTAGCAAATAGTGATGAAAAATAGAATGAATCTTTGAATATTCTGCAGTATTTGTCTTTCCCTGATCCTCATCTTTGTGTAAATAGTATGTAGCTCCGTAAGTCCTCTTATGTGAGCATTTTCGATTAAATTAATCATGGGTTCTCTTGTGGTTAATTTAATTGAGTATTTTGGACACAAATTCATGTTTCATGTAATTTGTTAATGTCTAAAGAAATCCTTCTTTTCTTGTGAAAGTAAGGTCGCTCTTGTTTGTCCTTCGGGAATGACATTTTATGGGGGGGAGTTCTTTTTGAACTTGTGCTTAATTGCCAAATCTTTGTGGGGAGCGCGTATGTGGAATATTGTAGGAGTTACCTTGTATCTTTATAAACTCCTTGATGAATGCATTTAGTTTCAGATATATGATTGCATCTAAACAAAGTTGATATGTTGTTCTCTTTTGGTAATGAAGTATCTCTATGGAAATTTCATTAGGATCCCACTAGTTTTCGTACCTTTGCCAATTTTATTGACAAAAAGAGGAGGAATCAATGTGTAGTTCACACTACAAATACATATCGTTTACGGATCATTATGTTAGGAGGAGTGGTTTTCATGTGAGATGGAGTATTGACTAAAGGGGGGGGGGTGTAATACATATCACCATAGTATTGTTGTCAAAGTTGTGATACAATTAGACTTTGATGTTGTATAATAATACTATGACACTGTATAACAATGATTGAGAGCAATTGTTTTCTCATTGTTATAGCTATGGATCTTCAACAACTATGATTCTGAGTTGAACACCTTTCGAATCATAGAGTACTTGGAAGTGACGAAGATTTTGAGTAATGTTGAAGAACCAAGGAGATCAAGCATTTGGATTAGAAGCTACAAAGTGTTATTTATTTTTTAATCCATATCTATTAATAGTTTTGTCACTAAAATTGACAAAGGGGGAGATTGTTAGAGCGCTGATCGGTTGAACTCGCAAGCGTTGCTATCTCAAGCTTGTTTGCCAAGTTTAGTGATCAAAACTATAAGTCTTGATTTCTAGTCTACTTATAATAATGTCTCGGACTGGGATAGATTGTGTAGTTGAGATTTAGACTTCACGACGTTCATCAATTGAAAACGAAGAACTACTAAGAAGAGCTTGTGAAACTTCATCGACAAAAGGTATGTGGAGACTGAAATTCATCTATCACTCAGAAATTCTATTTCTACTCTATCTTCCTTCTTAAGACAAAAGTCGTATTACTATATAGTATTTGATTATACACATTTGATATTTCGCGCTGAGTTTAACTCGCTTATATATTTCTCAAAACATGTGTTGGTGAGCTTTCCCTTTAACCAAGTTCATCTTATATTCTTGACGAAAGTCAAAAGATGATCATGTGAAAATCGCCAAGTAACATCTTACATGATTTGTGTGATACAATCATTTGATGTAGACTCGGAATGTTTCGTATTGATTATTTCAATAACTTGAAAACCACTTTGATGCTAATAGTTAGTGAAAACAACTATTGCCATCCTCTAAGCAAGTTTCAATGATTGAAATAGAGTTTAGAACACTTAACCATAATTGGATTATAGATATAGTATATATGCGTACTTGCATATATGTTGATCTAAGACCGGTATAGTATGCATACTAGTATGCGTACTTGGAAGGTTAGGTAAAGTCCGGGAGCCTTGGTATGCTTACCAGTACGCGTACTGGCGAACTCAGTTGAAGTCCAGGAACTATTGTATGCGTACCCGTAAGATACTAAGTCAACTATGTTTTGGATGTGTGATAGTATATGTACCCGTTCGTATACTGTCGGACACAGTCCAAGTCCGGCTACTTAAGTATGCGTACCCTTTTGCATAATTAAGTGGGTTAAGTTCTAAAATCGGTTTTTTCATGAACTAATACATTTATATAATAAGGAATGCAATCTTTTGCAAACCGTGGATATAATGTTTATGACTTGATTTGAGTGAATCAAAATCGATTTTGCTTCAATTGTATCTTGTATACTTCTATGAGAATATAAACAATGGAACAACTCTATAACTAGTTTCATTTGATTCATTTGAACTAGTTGTTGATAATATGAATAAGGTTGATATGAAATTGTTCATATGGTTAACTTCGGTTAACTGTTGTTGAGCCAACAAGGTGCACACATTTAGGTACGGTTACTCATATCTAAATGAAGTCACTTTTCTTTTGTGTGTAACAAGCTAAGTTCGATCTAACGGTTTAAATATATTAGCTTGAGTTTAATCAGGTTTTCATCTAACGGTGAATATTGAATGCTTTGTTACCAAGGTAGCATTGATTGCAAACCCTGATTTTGAAGACTATATAAAGGAGAGCTCTAGAAACTGGGAAACCTAATCCCCACACCTCCTTTGTGATACTAGTTGCGACTAGAGTCGATTCTCCTTTAACCTTAGATTTTTCACGAAACCCTGTAAGTTAGCGACTTGAAGACTTCATTAGGATTATGAAGCCAGACCCAACTATTTTCTCTGTAGTTGCGAGTTCTGATCTTGCCCTGTTCTATCGTATTGAGTATTATCTTATCTAATATTTGCTAGAGGTTGATTCTCCGATAGGTAAGATAAAAAGTAGTTACAAACATCTTCGTCTCATCGTTTGTGATTCCACAATGTCTTGTTTCGCTACCATACGATTAAGATTATTATGAGGTGATTGATATTTCTAGGCTGTTCTTGGGAATATAAGTCTGGTATATCAATTGGTTCTTGTTCACCTTGAATTATCAAAAGACGGAACAAAACTCATAAGTCTATCTGCGGGAGGCAGATTTATCTATTCTATAGACTTTTCTATATGAGACAGGTTAGTTTATCAAGTCTTCGACTTTGGGTTGTAGGCTCGTAGAAACTCTTAGTTGTGGGTGAGATCAGCTAAGGAAATCAACTGCGCAGAATTCGGCGTGGTTCTAGAGGCGTAAGGAACGCTACTGTACCTTGATCAGTGTAAGATTGGTTAAGGATCAATTACATTCCAGTCCAAAGTTAAATTGGAGTAGGCTAGTGTTTGTAGCGGCTTAATACAGTGTGGTGTTCAAATCTGGACTAGGTCTCGGTGTTTTTCTGTATTTGCGGTTTCCTCGTTAACAAAATTTCTGGTGTCTGTGTTATTTCTTTTCCGCATTATATTTTTTTATATAATAAAAATATCACAGGTTGTGCGTTAAGTTCAATCAATTCTTGAATTCGACCTCTGAGTTGTTGATTGAATTGATTGACACTTGGATATTGGTTTGTGATACCGTCCAAGTTATTTCTCTTATTCAATCGGGCTCGCAAATTCCTATTTTTTTGATTGCAGATTGAATTCAGAAATAGAGATATAACTCTTTGATATACTTTTCTTAAGATTGAGTATGACTGTCTAGTTGATTCTCTTTAAAGTATATTGGAGTTAGTCTATACAGATTGTTAAGCGAAATATTGGTTGTGGTTGTTAGACCCCGCTTTTTCAATTAGTTCATGAACAAACCGATTTTAGAAGATAACCTACTCAAGTATGCAAATGGGTACGCATACCTAAGTAGTCGGACTTAGTTTGGGTTCGCCAATATGCGAACGGGCACGCATACCTTCCAAACTCAGCAGAAATTCCCAGACCTGAACCTCACGCCAGTATGCGTACCGGTATGCGTACAAGGTTCCCGGACTTTCACTAAACCAACCAGTACGCATACGCGTATGCATACTATGGTTTTCGGACTTGGATTACATATATGCAAGTACGCATACTATGCTTTATCCAATCATGGTTAAGTGTTCTTAACTCCATTTCAATCATTGAAACATTCTCGGAAGACGGGAATAGTTGTCTCACACAAACTATTAGCTTCAAAGAAATTTTCAAGTGATCGAATGATCAATACGAAACATTCCGAGTCTACATCAAATGACTGTCTCACATAAATCATGTAAGATGTTACCAGGTGACTTTCACATGATCATCTTTTGATTTTCGTCAAGAATATAAGATGAACTTGGTTAAAGCGAAGGCTTACCATCACATATTTCGAGAAATATGTAAGCGAGAAGTTAAACTCAACTCGAAATATCAAATGTGTATAATTGAAGTCTATATAGCTATACGACTTTTGTCTCAAATAAGAGATAGAGTCGATAGACTTTTGAGTGATAGATGAGTTCAAGTCTCCGCATACCTTTTGTTGATGAAGTTCCACAAGCTCCCCTTAGTAGTTCTTCGTCTTCAATCGATGAACGCTGAAGTCTAATGCTCAAATACACTTTCTATCCTAATACGAGACTTATCTATAAGTAGACTAGAAATCAAGGCTTATAGTTTTGACAACTAAACTTGACAACAAGCTTGAGATAACGACGCTTGCGAGTTCGACCGAGCAGTTCTCTAACAAAGGGCCACAGTGCTAGCAACCAGAACAATAAATGAAAGAAATTGCACTAAAGTTATATTTGAGACGGATTCGGAAAATCTCATGCACATCAAAACTCCGAAGCAAGCTCCATGGTATATCTCTGAAATGATTGAAGGAATCATACATCGAATGCGTCAAATCCCATGTTGTGCTATTCAACATAATTGTAGAGAAGGAAACGAAGCAACAGAATTAAATACCATGTTGTGACCTGCAAATAAAATTAAATACCATAAGCAACATTTCCCAAAAGAATTAGGAGTACTTTATGTTATAATTAATCTGTATTTTACAAAAATTTCATATATACCCTTATTACTCTAGCCGATGTATGTATCCAACGGACTTTCAAGACCGCATCAGTCCAATTTAATTAGTCTGTATTTTCCTTTGTTAATGTACGGATGGGCCGGATCAGATCCACTGACTGAATCCCAAATGCTCATCCAAAACATGAGAGACTGATTGTTGGCCCAGCCAGAGAGAAAAGTTACTAGTAAGAAGTAAGAACTAAGTAAACTACGAGAGTGTGGTAGAGTAGAAGACTACAAGCAAATAATCATAATGGTCCAGGACTACAGCTGGAGCACTGCAAAATTATTGTTGTGGGCCGGAGAGAATATCATCTGGATCTCCTTTTTTCTTATTTCGTAGGGCCACCACCATCACCCATATGTGAATATCTACGCATCCATGTACTACTGAAATGGATGTTGTTTCCCCTATGAAAACCATAAACTAAAGACAAAGACCAAACATTTCCTACTGTTTATATATAAAAAACAAGGTCCAAGAAAGGAACAAGATCAAATGTGAATTGTATATCTGGTCCGAGTTTACCACGACAGCCGTCTCTCAAATTCGATCTTGCGGTTAAATGTCTATCCGAGGATCAATCTCTAGGTTGTATGAGTGAACCATGGAGATCCAAAAATGCGTAGTCCCAAGTAATAAATTTGGATGAATATATACCATCCAATTTTACAACCTCTATGGCCCTATATTGGCATCCTCTGATTCTCCCCATTCTAGTATTTGTTTGTCCAATGGACCTACAAGTTCCAGTATATGTGCTCCACTAGTTTAAAAGTTAAGCACTAACAATTTAAGTCCAAGTGATGACTCGGAAAAAAAAACATGCACACCAACAAAACAGGCACAAAGACACACGAATCAAACGAAAACGATTGTGCGCAATCAGCTATCGCTTTTTCCTTCCTCCTGCTGAACGTATTTTATTACGATCAACTGAAATACTAGTTCAACAAATGAAAAATCAAAAAAGCACAGACAGAAAAAATATATATGATCAAAGAAAATAAAAGGACAGGACAGGAAAGGAAAGGGAAAACACAAAGATGAGGGCATTAATGAAAGGGGTTTGTACGAAATATCAGAAGAGAGAAAGAGAGGTCAATTAATGAATCAAAGTCATGAGATCAGCGTGGAAATAAAAGAGGAAAAGAGGTGCATTCCATTATTCATCACTTCCTCCTCCTATAAAACTCACTAGCTAGCTAGAGCTAGCTTATAGCTTGTCACCACTGTGATTAGTATCAGTTTTGCAGCAGTAGCGATGGCACACGCATTCACCTACTCCCATCATTTCCCAACATGTCTTGTATACAATCTCCAATCCCATCCCCTTAATTAGAATGTTCCTAATCGGCCTAAACACATGTAGCACTCGTCGGTGTTGTATTGACAAGTTTCAGGTTTTTATTAGAGTTTAGAGCCCCATGAAAAGGAACAAAACTCTTCTCTTTTTCTTGACAACAAGGAAAGGAACAGAACTCAGTGGAAGGAGGAGCAGTATCACTTTAATTTGACTTTAGAGCAAGAAAGTGATACTCTTCAAAAATAGATAGATATCGCGCATGCAATGAGATTACATCTTTGGTTGCTTGGATTTATATATATGTAAGAACATAGGCTAGTAAAACAGTAACTTACTCAATCAACAAATTAATAATAATTAATTAATTAATTGATCTACGCAGTGCATGTTAAGAATTATTACAACAACATCCAACAACAACAACACCGCTAATCAAATACTAATTCATTGAACAATACAAATTAGGAAAACAAACAGAAACTAATGAACCTCCATAGAGCTAGAAATTAACAGAAAGCAAAACCTAACTATGATCGATCGTGGAAAGATCCCTTGATATGATCACCATGATGCAGGAGCATATATTAACCACCTTCCAGCAGCCATGATCTCAGTTCGTACACAATAATAATCCGACCATTTATGTAGTTTACAGGGTGGGGGCAATGCAGTTGAAAGCGGTCCTATAAACATACTGTCTACCTTGATGCATACTCACTAGCTAGCCTAGCTAGCTTAGAAGAAGAAGAAGAATAAGAATTAAGCAAGCAATATTATGATCATCATCACTACTCAATTATTAGTAGAGTTGGGATTTGGAATCAGAGAGATAAAAATGCTAGCTACGTAACTTAATCAACTAGGGTTTCTTACCAAGGGTGTGCTTGTTGTTATGCATCCAGACCTTGAGAACTTGTCTCTTGATACAAAGCTCATTACAGAACTGCTGAAGCGCAGCTTCATCGTGTTTCTGTATTCTCCACCCTAATCTCTCTGAAAACCCTAACATTTTATCTTTTTGTTCTTGTGTAAACTTAGTTCTAAACCTTTTCTTACTTGAAGAGCTTCCACCTCCCATTCCCCCACCACCACTAGGGTTAGAAACATCATCATCTTGCATATCAATACTATGTCCTCCTCCCCCGGAAGTTGAAGGCAGAGCTAGTGGTCTGCTATGTGGTGTAACAATTGGTATGTAATTACCTGGTGGCCTGTAATACTGAGGAGTAAATGGATGATGTTGATGATGATGATGATGTGGATGCGGATGATGATGGTGGTGATGCAAACTGCTCGAAGCGGCTTCGTTACCCCCACCTTCAGTAACTTCTTTACGATGAAAGTTGCGGTGACAGTTACAAGCAGCACATTTCAGTGCATCTAGAGTTCCATCATCTCCTGCCGGCATAAACTCACCGCATCCATCTACTGCATGTCCACCAACACCAATTGCGTGATTCTTTAAGCATTCTCTGTATCTTATATTACTACAAGGCATCAGCATCGAGCTACTTGATGCACCTCCATTATTGCCACCACTTAGTTTTCTTAATAACCCTCCACCGCCAACTGAGGTGTCACCTCCTCCAGCAACAGTACCAACAGCACTTCCCAAGTTACTACTGTTAACAACTTTGGGTCTAGATAGTGGTGTTGACATGCCCATTTCTGCGGCTTCTTCGTCTTCTAGCTCTTCTTCTTGATCATCATCGTCATCGAAATCCATTTCTAGCTCTATGTTTGAGTCTATCTTATCAAACTCAACTTTCTCTCTCTAGGATAAAGAGCAGTTATTTCACATTACCAGTTGATCTTAAGAAAAAAAAAGATCAACAGGTTTTTTTAGATGATAAATGATGAAAGGAGATTATGTTTTTGGTAATTTTGATGGGAAGAAGATAAGAAATATTGGAGGATAGTAGTAGTAGTATTGTGGCTATCAATATCTCTGCACTACTGCTCTCTGCTAACTAGTTAGCTTAGCTGTACCCCAAAAGTTTAATTCACCTCTTTCGTTTGTTTCTTAAATAAACCCTAGCTAGCCTCTCTGTCTCTCTCTAACTCACTCACTAACTCAACTCTTGGCTAGGCCCCCCAAAGTAAACCCCGTTCCTAAACCAAAATGCTACTACGTACGTGTTATAATATTTACCATGAAAATCTTATGAAGTCTATCCTGAGAAGAGCCATTTAACGTTTTATGTTTTATGATCTAAATTGACTAATCATTTATTTATCAACCAAATCATAACCACCCGGTAGGAAATATAAACGACGTTTATAGAATCTAGTTAACTTAAATGAATTTTGGATAATGGTCGGTGTAATGTTGTTAGACAAAATGCTTATGAGCAAAACATAGAGTCAAAATTACATAGAAAAGATTTTGCTCAACTTCATTATCCCCATTGTATTTTCCCTGAGACTTGTCCATGACTGAGGATTACCATTAATTCTCCACTAGTTAGTCATAAAGATGTGGTGAAATGGCGTCAGTGACATTTCTGTATGCCGTTTGTATCCAAATTTCCACCGACAGATAAAAAAATCAACACAAAATTTAACTTTTTTTACGCATGCCTTAAATTTTGAGGTTAACTAGTCGTATATATATGTTAAATGCAGATTGCTGGTTGCTAACCCTATTTTGTTTCTTGATAGCCATTTTCTCTCTATGTCGAGTTTACTTTACAGTTTACACCAACCCAAGTCAAAATAAAATGTATTGGATTCCTTGTGTTTTACTTTTTATTTACTGTGCGGAGTCAATGGGTAACAAAAGCTGATGTATACATCATACACAGAAGAAAGAAAGAAAACATATTAATGGTGATTCTGCATTTCCACTTTTACGTACCACGTAGCATGTGTTCATACAACATATACAAACTAATCCTAGCGATGATTGAGATCACTTTTGTTACGGAGTTTTTAATCCCATCACTATCCTGGTCCGGCAGGTGAACTTTCTGGTTTAGTGAGAATAATTTGTACTCTTGCCGACGTTTTAGTAGAGTACTTTATTTTAATCCCCCGAGTCAGTATGGTGTTTAAGATTATCAGTGGATTTAGTGGGGCTGGCTCGGTTGAAGAATATTGGTATAGCCGAAAGGGAAACTGCATATGGATTACTGTGAAGTGACTGAAAAAGCTCTCCTATCGCGGACACTAGACATTGTTTCCTCCTAGAATGAAAATAAAATGAAAGATGTCGGCATTTATCACACTCGGCCCCCATATAACGTAGTGCCCTTGATCTCCGACATTAGTGACCCCCTTCTAGGATCTCATACGATGTTTTCTGCAATCCGATCGAGCAACATCCACCTCCATGTTTTTCTACTAACCAGCACCGTTAATCCCTTTAAATATTGTAGTATAATATTTAATGGTTTTTCAGAGTACTTACCTATGGGTTGGGAAAACAAGGTTTGAAACAAAGAAGTGACGTTAATTTGTTAGAGATTATTATCATCCCCAAACCACTCATGCACTCACGTGTAGGTTTATACTACATTGATGCTTCTTTTGTTCACTGTGGTGATGTCAATGACTGACTTCACTGCTGACTGACCAGCTAGTGGAGAGTACTGATTAGTACTGATTGAAGTAGTAGTAATAATACTATATACTACTCCTGATTAATTAATTAATAGTAATAAATAGCAAATCCATCCATGCACTTGTGCATATGATGCAGGTGACTGATTAGGTCATTGTTTTCGTGTTTGCATTAATTACATAAAGGATAAGAAAAGTTAATGCCCTCCACACCTAGGCCTAATAATCCATCCACAAGAGTTTAAGACAAAACGAAATTTTCAATTACCTATCCTGCTAGCTGACGACCACCTACGTGTAAGGTATGAAAACAGAATGTGTACGTTACATTACAATACGTGTAAGCTAGGGATTAACAAGTAATGCTAATCTCTTTTCTAAAGACATTTGTTTGTATTAGTATCCTGTTGCTATGCTAAACACTCGTGAAACGTTAGGTCACAGGTTGCCTTCTCTGAAGTCTGAACACCCTTTCGGCTGCCTGTAAGTTCACTACTTGCCCAGACTTAGCTAGTAGTTGCCCTTTGGTGATCCCTCACATTTTTCGGTACTTACACAAGGTTTTAAGCTTTTGTTATCAATCGACTGAATGAGCAAGACGAGGATTCTGTTTCTTTGCTAGATTAACAAAAAGTTGCGTACTGTTGCTTGGCTCTTTGTGATTCAGATTTCAGACCAATTCACCGTTCAAACAGAAAAACGCTTTTTCGATTAATTAATGAGATGAAAATTATATGATAATCTCATCATTAGTGTGGTCTTATCTTAAAGCTAAACTAAAAGGGTTAATGTCCCCTATCAAGGAAAATGATATTCGGAATAAGACTACAGAGAATCTCATACCGAATGAATACGTAGGGGTACTTAACTCAGTTACACAAAACGAGTCCAGAGTCCAACCTAGCTAAAGCCCAAAGCCATTTATGAATGGCAGTAGCAGCTTATCATCTCTCTCTCAAAGTCTGACGAGACACCCATTCTGACACCGTACGCGTAGTCAGTTAAGCCTGTCAAATTAAGCTGACGCCTCTCATATCAGAGAGAGAGAGAGCTATCGGACAAGAGGGAAAGAGAGAGAAAAAGATGAAAATGAGAGAGAGTCAGAGAGATGGATGGATCGAGGATGATGATGATGGAGTGGTGTTGTGATTTGTGAACCTCTGCCACACGCTAACAGTACTGCACTCCACCGCTGCTAATTCTGCTGTCGTGTTTTACTGTACTAGTAGTATTGCACACACCACCGTTACCACTTACCACCACTTAACTTGTTCGTTTTTCCATATGAGCTTGTTGCACGAGACTTTACTGTGTGAAGTGAGGTCATCACCATGTCACCTAGGCCCACATATATACAGACCATTGTTTACGGTTTTAGTCTACTGTACACCAGTACTAAGTTAATCCGGCTAATCCATGGACCTCTGGGAAGTGGTGGCTGCCACCGTAGAAAGACCAGTCAAAGCACATACCAACCCCATTTGCTTCATTAAAAGTATATATATACAAACAGTAACCAAATCGTAGTTCACTTTGAATAGTATCAATAATAAACTTGAACAGTTCTGTATACGCTTGGATTAAATATTGGATGCACTTGTTTGTTTCTACACTAAAAGAAGATTCAATAATAGATGCCATGCCAGTCATACTGTTCCCCTTCCTTCACAACTTTTATCTTATCTAGTGTCTAAATGTAAACCAGAGATCCTAATTAGAGATCTTAACCGTACACATATTCCAAGTTATGAAGATGTATATAAAATTATAAATAGTATTCTAGTGAAATAGAAGAGAGAGATACTGCTACTGGTATATGCAGAGAGTGATGGGGTTTTGGGGAGAAAATAAAGAGATTGACGTTGACAATACGAGATAGAAAGTCAGTGGGTCATCGACTCCCCTTTCATTTCCATTTCTATTCACCGATTTCCATTTCTATTCTCCTCTCCTCTTTCTGAGTTTTTCAAGTCTTTTAACAGCCTTTTATCTTCTTTATCATCATCAATATATATATTTGACCATAGCATTTAAAGTTTCAAAACAACAGCAAACCCATATGACCCCACGCCTTCATGCCCCCAGTAAACAAAAAAATAACATGGTCCAAACATAGGGTTAATTTGTGTACACTTGATGGACCACATTTGGTCTGAAAAATTGGTCCGTAGATATAAAGATAGTCGCAGGGGGCAGAGACCGAGAGATACCCACAAACAGATTGTGTGTCTATATAACAAGGTGGAAGTGGAAACAACACACCCGGTACAGGCATGTATTTATGTGTTTCTTCTCTGCACCACACTTCTCTTAAAGTTGCTTGTGATTTTGCAACAACTTTATTTTAAGGAACTCCCCAATTGTATTGCGTCCGGCCTCTCTGCCTGAGCGAGAAAGAAAGCCATCTGTATGCTATCCCTTACTGACATACCCACCCACCACCCCACCAACAATGGTTTGGCTGTAAAAAGCTTTCGATCAAAGAAAAGATGTCTCCCTTTATCACATAATTAAAACACACACTCTCTCTCTATCTCATCATTGCTTACCTCTTTCAGATTTCAGTTCCTTCCGGTTACTGGAATGTATTTTCATGACTAGAATCAGTGGGGAAGCTCAGAGTGAAGCATCTTTCCTGCTGACACTAAAGAGTATATATATATATATATATCAAGGGGCAATTAATGTAATTTGGAATAATTGGACGAAGGAAATGAGACATGAAGTACTGTGGGTCATCATCCGGGCACCTATACAGCATTTATCAAGTGGGTCAGGATGCAGGTGAAGAAAACAACCAAAAGAATTGAATGGATATGAGGAGAGAATCGAGAGATCGTAAAAGCTTTTGTTCCTCGATCTACTCATAGGCAACTCCTGTTCCTCCTTTTCAGGGTACTGTAACCATCAATCAGAGACTAGTTGCTCATGACTGGTGTCATTTCCCCAATCTGACGACATACATATAACAGCCTACCAGTAATATTACCGTATTGCAATCAACAGGGATAAGAAAAAAACTATACCATATCAAAATTCTACCACCAAGTTGTTGGACTAAGTTTTTCTATAAGGTGTTTATCAAAACTTCTACCGATTGTGAGAAAACAATAGTTTCACAATATCTCCCACTTTTATCAGTTAGTTAATGAAGAGAGTTTAAACAATAGTTTAAACAATTTGGCTCTGGGCTAAACTCAGATCATAAGAAAAGCCACAAGAACAAGCAGGCTAACAATGTTAAAACCGAAATAAATCTCAACTGCAAAGGAACAAATAAATCTAAGTATATGGTATAAACTAGCAGTTTGAGGTGACTATAACTAACAAATTTAAGGTACAGTATGAACTATAATTGTAGAATTCAAAATAAGAAAACAGATTCTCAACAAGATATTTCACAGAATAAACTCTATAATCCGGAGATTTCATCAATATAAGAACACCATACATCAGATCCACCAAGTAAAAAAACACAGTCCCATCTTGTTTCTTTTCAAATACTCCATGTTGGCATAAGATAAAATCATGTATTAACCGTTACTTACAGTAGGGGTGTCATAATGTGAAGAGCTGGTATCTTGAATAGAGGAGGTTACACCTGTGATGCTGGCTGTAGATGATGAGCTAGCAAAGCGTCCTTTAGGCATTTAACAGCATTGTCATAGTTTACAAAGGCCATGAACCAGAACTCATGACTGTCAACAGAGATAACCTGGATGTATTTTTCAGCAGGTTTGCCTTTGCTTATTGAAGGATTAACTGCTTTAAGCTGATGCAATGGCATTATCACCTATGTACATTTCAAGGTCAGAATTATAAGTATGAAAATGATCTAAGCATATGTTCAATGATAGGAATGAAAGAAAGGGTGCTACGTAATGTATATTGGTGAAGGAGATTTATTGGAACAGAACAAAAGACATGGAATGGGCAAAGGTATAGATTAAAACAACATCGAACACCTAACTGCCGTGCATACAACTGTCTTACATGACTTCTTCACAGATGTACATGGCCCATGGTGCCCTGTAAGACCGAGTCCGCTGCAATGACAATCTCAAAGCATCCAAATTATTACCCTATAAGTTTTACTCGAACGTATTAGTTATAGAAGAAATTTGTTATTCGCTCTTGGTAGAGTAATACATTCGGGATATAGTATTTTTGGTGACTACAACTTCGACAAGAGAGAACATCTTCCACAATCTCATCCCACTAGAACAGCGCACCCAAAACCCGACGCAATATTGAAAATGTAGGTTTGGCCTTTGGTTCATGCTAGACTTGGGTTTCAGTAGTTTAGGCCTATGGTTGAGCCCAACTTGAGACGATTGGCAGAGATTAATGCAAGATTACCTCGACCAGAAAAGATGCAGGCCATTAAGGCCTGGGTCAAACTGCCCCATTAGGGACCTTTTTAACTGCCACAACATCCAGCATCTTTTTGCAGTTGATGTTACAGAAAATCTGCTGCAATTGCTCTAGAAGCTGGCTTTGGACATTGCGTGTTTGGGCCAGAGATGGCTCCTACAACACCCAAGTTGCACCAATAATACCATAGGGAGAAAAACCATTGCTGGATCTAATCTTAAATTTTGGGTTCCAGATCATAACCATATCACTAGGAAAGTTTATCTTATTGACTTTTATCGAGAAAGTATCCAGCGCAAATGAAATTTTGGACTCCTACCGCCCCGTTAAGGCCTGTTTAATTGCCACCACATCCTGCATCTTTTTGCAGTTGAGGTTAAAGCAATTTTGCTGCAATTGCTCTAGAAGCTGGCTTTGGACATTGCTACATGGTTGGGCCAGAGATGGCTCCTACAACACCCAAGTTGCACGAATAATAACATAGGAATAAAAACCAATGCTGGATCTAATCTAAAATTTTGGGTTCCAGATCATAACCATATTGCTAGGAAAGCTTATCATATTGACTTTTATCAAGAAAGTATCCAGCGTGATACCAAAGAGTAAGATAAAAAAAAATAGAGATAATGGATAAATATGAAAATACCTTGTAATAACTCCACTCAGTTTGCTCTCCAACTTTGTATGAAAGAGGACTGTCACTACAAAAGGCAAGTTTTGCATTGGACAGATATAAAGTTCCCATAACTGGGCCAGCAGAAGTTGATAAATAGCAAGCAAATGTCTTTTGAAGTTGCTCTTCTGGAACTGATTCAAAAGTTTGTAGAAATATTTTCTCATAACCACCTTCTGCTAATACCTTTGTTCCCTGTGCAATCCTACCCATTGCAGCATCAGCAACACTAGGTCCTGTTTTCACTAATAACAAAAAAAGGCAAATATTACCTTAATTCATATCCATATATAAACAGGTCAACAAGAAATTAGTCACACAGAACATAAGTTACATAATCAAATTTAAAGTCCATGATTTACACAATCTTCTTCCTACATTAACATTCAATAAAATGAGTGGTCAAGCTAATGAACTACATGCTTGAATCAGTTGATTCACAGCAAAACTTGTCAGCTTCTCACTAGACAGATTTCTGCATAAAAGCTAACCCTTGCCAATAGTCTCGTCAAGGTACCTGTGACAACGAACTTCATTGTGCAACGTAATACGGACTCAGTCACCGAGGGCTCATGTAGAATAGCTTTCGAACATACAAACTATTTTCAATTCAATAGATACAAAAACACATCCATTGCTTATTTCATAGAATTAGGGTTTGGTTACTAACATTATGCTCAATTGAAGTGTAAAAGATCTAGTTATTTGCTACATAAGAAGGATTTGAATCATATACAAACTACACACACATAAATATCAATCGCCTAATATCTGTAGCGAACAAAACTAAACTTACAATGTTGCCAAACGTTTCCAGCCAGATCCTCAGTTCTCTTAGCGGTCTCGCCAACCTTTTTCCCCCATTTCCCAAGTACATCCTTCATTGTATCCACAGTACCTAATTCAATATATCAACAAATTATCAGTCACAAACCCAACCCCAAATCCATATAAACCCTAATTTTAGATCAACTCAAAAAACAAAAAACAACACTCACTTTTAACAGAGGAAGATGGAGGTGGCGCAGGATTATTAACATAAGGATTGGATTCACGAGGCATAGTATGAGCAGTATTATCCTGAGACACCGTAGGAGGAGGAGCTTCTTGTTCCTGAGTCAATTCAGCACTCCACTTCACCGATTTTGGTGCCGAAGCCACCGAATCTGCAGGATTAGCTGCCGGTGGAGTTTGAGATTCTGATGGAGGAGGACCTACAGCTATAGTGTCCCAATTTTCTTGAGGAGGATTTATATCTTCTGGATCAAGTTTAGGGTATGAAGCATAATTTGATGAGGAATCCTTATCCTTACCCGTATTAATCTCTGGTTTCTTGTTTGTACCATCTTGATCCATATTTCTTCAGTGATTTGAAACCCTAGTTTTAATCGAAACCTTTTTTGGCGGACTGTTTTGTTTGTGTGTTTATTTGAGTCTGAGAGTTGAAATTCTATCGAGTTTCTCAATAAAGAAATGAAGGCATGAGGTGTTTTTCAATTTCAAAAGAGAAATGACGATATAGATGTCCACAAGTGTCACAAAATAAATATGTGACACGACATTTACGCGTTTTAGGCTCGTTTTGGAATTTACGGCTGAGATTTGATGTGATGATACCACGCATCGAGAAAGTGCGTACGTGGTGGGTTACAGTAGGTACTAGAACGGCAGCTGGATGATACCGACCGTTGTGCTGAAGAAAGGAATTTCATAATGGGGCTTGAGTGAACAAGCCCGGTGCGTATAGCGTCTTGTGGGTTACATGGAACCTTTTTTTTTTTTTTTTTTTTTTTTTTTTGGGAACCATGGGTTTTTTGGGGACCATAATTTGATTAGACCACCTTTCCTATAATTATAAAGGGTGTCCTAAAAGGTGGAGATGATTAGTTTACCCTTTTACCTGATTAAAATTATAACTTCTTCTTCCTCTATTTTACAATTTTTCTTCTTCTCTTCTTCATCAATTTATGATCATCTAAACCAGATCATATACAAGTCTAATCAAAATCATCAAATTTGCATCATCGTCGATTCATTGAATTTTCACCGTCGATTAATCAATCTTTTATAAACAAACCTGTCCATAAATATTTTCCCACAAACTCATTACTTCTAATTCGTTTTTGATTGAAATTTTGAGTCGTAGTCATCAAAATATGTTGAATTTGGAAGTTACAGTAGTAAGTTCGGTTAGGAAAATTTTGAAAAAAAACCCTAATTTTACAACCGAACTTTTAAAAACGAAAAACACGAAGAACACTTCGGCTAAGAATTTTTTTTGCCTAACCGAACACCTGAGTTCGGTTGAGTCGCAAAAATAATTTCAAAACCGAACTCTTCTCTATATAGCCAAATATTGTGTTCGGTTTAATCGCCAAAAAAAAATAAAATCCTAACCGAACTTTACGCTGAAGACCTATATAATGACTTCGGTTAACTCGCAAAAATAATTTCAAAACCGAACTCTTCTCTATATAGCCAAATGTTCAGTTCCGTTTAATCGCAAAAATAAATAAATTGCGAACTTACCGAACTTTATTGTTTAAAGTTCGGTTACAACGTGGTCGAGTCGACTGAACTGAACAAAACTCTGTGAACTCAAGCATAGTAGTTCGGTTACATTTGATTTTTCATCAGCTAGCCGAACAAACAAAAACTCCATTAAAGCTCTGGCTCGGTTGCCTGTGATTTTGGATTTATTAACCGAACTGCATTTGCAGAAAGTTCGGTTACATGTTCTCCATATAATATAACCGAACTTTGTTGACCTGGTTGAAATTATTTTGTTACAATTTTGATTTTGAAGATATTTTAGGCCATTTACAGCAACATTCACTAAGTTACAAGCATACTTCGTTACCCAAAGAATATTTTTTCTCCATATTCACCCATCTCAAAATAATTTTTTTCTCCATCTTCTTCTTCTTGTATCACTTTAGTCACTCAATAATTCTACTTCTTTAAAAAAAAAACAATCTATTAATTTAACCTTAATCAATGATTAATCACACTAACTAATCATTATACAAAAATAATCAGGAGGGTAATGTTGGTATTAAAATAAATATTTAGATAAGGGGTGACCTAGAATTACTTTTAATAGTGGACGAGCCACAGATAGAAATCCGTGACACTGATTATTATGAGAAACAAATTGAACGGTACCAAATACCAATGTTCAAGTGTCAATCAATTTCAATCAACAACCAAAGGTTGGATTTACCAATCGATTGAACTACGCACAACCTATGATATTTCAATTATATAAACAAATATAATGCGGAAAAGAAACAACACAGACACCAGAAGTTTTGTTAACGAGGAACCCACAAATGCATAAAAACCCCGGGACCTAGTCCAGATTTGACAACCACACATTGTATTAAGCCGCTACAGACACTAGCCTACTACAAGTTAACTTCAGACTGTAATGTAGTTGAGCCCTAACCAAGTTTCACCCGATTAAGGTACAGTCGCGTTCCTTACGTCTCTGAATCTCTTCATGATGCACTAGATTCCCTTAGTTGATCTCACCCCCAACTAAGAGTTGATACGGCCCAAAGTCGAAGACTTTATAAACAAATTTGTCTCCCACAAGTCTATTCTAATAGATAAATGTGTCTCCTACAGAAATACCTATGAAGTTTTTGTTCCGTCTTTTGATAAATCAAGGTGAACAGGAACCAATTGGTAATCCGGTCTTATATTCCCGAAGAACAGCCTCGAAATATCAATCACCTCACAATAACTTAACTATATGGTAATAGAACAAGTTATTGTGGAATCACAAAGAATGGGACGAAGAGATTTAGGATTACTGTTTATATCTTACCTATCGGAGATAAATCTCGGGCAAATCTTAGAGAAAATAGTATTCAATACGATAGAACATGTAAGATCAGAACACGCAACTACAGATAAAATAGTTGGGTCTGGCTTCAGAATCCCAATGAAGTCCTTAAGTCTTTAACCTATAATGGTTTTAGGAACAACCTAGTTTAAAGGAGAATCGACTCTAGCCGCAACTAGTATCACACATGAGGTGTGGGGATTGGGTTTTCCAGTTGCTAGAGTTCTCCTTTATATAGTCTTCAAATCAGGGTTTGATGGATTTGAAACAAAGCAATCAATATTCACCGTTAGATGAAATCCCGATTTAATATTCAAGCTAAGTTTGGTTAAAACCAAAGTAATATCTCTCCACAGTTAGATGGTATTAGCTCGTTACACACAAATGAAATATACCTTCATTTAGATATAGGGTAACCGTACATAAACTTGTATATTGAGTTGGCTCAACAATAGTAAACCGAAGTTAGACATGTGAACACTTTTGTATTAACCACATTCATCTAACACTTCTAGATCAAATGATAATCAAATGAATCTAATTGTTTTACTCATAGAGTTGTTCAATTGTTTATATTTTCATAGAATTATACAAGACACAATTGAAACAAAATCGGATTTGATTCAAGAGAATCAGTTCATGAACATTTTAGCCACGGTTTGCAAATATTGCATTCCTTAATTTATAAATGTATTTGTTCATGAGTATGAAATCATACTTAACCGATTTTAGAATTTTAACCAACTCAGTTTGTAAACGGGTACGCAAACTTAAGTTCCAGACTTTGGGCACGTCCGACAGTTTGCAAACTGGTATGCATATTGTCGTCTCGAACCTAACTCAGGTGAAACCGTTCGCATACTGGTATGGAAACTTGGTTCCCGGACTTTAACAGTTAAAACCGTTTGCATACTGGTATGCAAACTTGGTTCCCAGACCTGAATCACACCACAATTGTTTGCATACTGGTATGCATACTGTGTTATATCGAGACAATGGTTATTTGTTCTAAACTCCCATTTCATTCATTGAAACATCCTTAGAAGGCGACAATAGTTGTCTCACACAAACTATTAGCTTATAAGTAATTTTCAAGTGATCTAATCAATATGAAATATTCCGAATCTACATCAAATGACTGTCTCACACAAATCATGTAAGATGTTTCAAGGAAATTTTCACATGATCATCTTTTGACTAATTATTTAGTTTTCAACGAATAAATTGCTTCCAACTAAACTCATCAAGAATAATGATGAACGTAGATAAAGCAAAAATCTTTCCAACACACATTTCGAGAAAGATATAAGCGAGTTAAACTCAGCTCGAAATATCAAATGTGTATAATATAAAAGTCTATATGGCTATACGACTTAGTCTCAATAGGAGATAAAATAAAATAGACTTCTGAGTGATTGATAAGTTTTAGTCTCCACATACCTTTTGTTGATGAAGTTCCTCCAAGCTCTCCTCAGTAGATCTTCGTCTTCAATCGATGAACGTCGTGAAGTCTAAATCTCAACTACACATTCTATCCTAATTCGAGACATAGATATAAGTAGACTAGAAATCAAGACTTACAGTTTTGATCACCTAAACTTTTGACAAAAAATCTTGAGATAGCAACGCTTGCGAGTTCGACCGAGCAGTGCTTTAACAATCTCGCTCTTTGTCAATTTTAGTGAAAAACTATCAATACATATGGATTACAAAATAAATAAACTTGGTAGCTTCTCATCCAACATACTTGATTTCCTTGGTTCTTCAATATTCATTGAGTTCTTCGTCACTCCAATTACTCCAGTGAATCTGAACGTGTTCAACTCGGCATCATTGTTGTTGAAAATCCGTATCCATAACAATAAGAAAATAGATGTTCTCAATTATTGTTATACAGTGTCATAGTATTATTACACAGCATCAAATTTCAATTATATCACAACTTTGACAATAATACCTCAGTGATATGTATCACTCCCCATTAGTCAATACTCCATCTCACAATGAAAACCACTCCCCCTTACATAATGATCCGTAAACCATGTGTATGTAGTGTGGACTACAAAATAATTCTCCCCGTTTTTGTCAATATAAATTGGCAAAGGTACGAAAACTAGCGGGATCATAATGAAATTCTCAAAGAGATTATTCATGACTAAAAGAGAACACATCAACTTTGTTTCGATGATTTCACATAGTCAAAACTTAGTGTATTCATCAAGGAGTTTATAACGATACAACATAACTCCTACAATATTCCACAACCGCACTCCCCATAATGATTTTGTAATTAATCACAAGTTCAATTAAGAACTCTCCCCCATAAAATGTCATTCCCGAAAGAACAACAAGAGCGACCGTACTTTTACGAGAAAAGAAGGATTTCTTTGGACATTAACAAATCACATGAAACATGAATTTGTATCCAGAAAACTCGAATAAATTAACCACAAGAGAACCTTAATGATTAATTTAATCGAAAACGCTTAACATAAGAAAACTTACGGATCCATACAATACTTTCACATAGAAGTGGATTAGGGAAAGATCAATACTGCGAAATATTCAAAAGTTCATTCTATCTTTTATTAATATTTGCATAAAGATATAATAGACTTAACTTTTGACATATGAGATAATCATAGTTCATGGCTGTAAACACGCATATCCCATAATATTTTTGCAATACATAAAACCATAAAGATTAATACTGCAAAATCATCTTCCAAATAACTTAGAATTTAAATAAATAAATAAATAACATTGCAAGATGGAAATCGCTAGCAATAGCTATGTGTAATCACAATATCTGTTATTCCAAACCCTAGTTATCCTTCTTAAAACACAAGAATAAATTCTCATAAGAAGTTTTGTAGTCATTGTAGAGCTTTCTCAGAGCATCTATTAAGAATTCCTTCTCATTATTGAAGAATCCATTGATTATGAGATCATTTAATTCCTCCAGATCTTCAAAAATATCAGTTAACTCACTAAGTTCTCTTTTCAGTTCACACAAGGTGTTCTTTGTCATAGATAACATTTGTTCATAGTGAGATATCTTTTCCAAAGAGAACATGATTTGAGATTTTAAATCATTTCTTTTGCTGATGAAATCCTTCACCATAGCCCTAAAGTTATTATCATTTTGACAAATAACAAAAAACAGTTAGAGGAGGAACCTTTTTCATTATTTGTAGACTTCACCTTTTTCTTCCTTGAGGATTGGATTCCTTCACAAAAATACACATTAACTTCTTCTATTGCATCCCTTTTTGTGGTACCTCTAGTTACATGAGCCATGATACTGTATCTTTCAAAGAAAAAAGATTGAAGGGCATTTTGATCAAAAATGAATATAAACATAGCACCAGAAAAGTAAACCCTAAAAAAAAAACTTTGAAAAAGTCTTCACGGTTCACGATCCATTATCTATTTTTGATAAAAATAAAAATTCAATTGCAAATCTTAACTTATATAAACCCAAATAAAATTGAGGATAAGAAATTAACAACTTTATAAGACTTGAGAAACCTTGATGCAATCCTCATATTCTCAAGTTAATAATGAGGATGCATACATTACTATAATTAGATAGTGATGGAGTGAGCAGAATGCTCACATCTTGTGTCACATGGTGACTTATCAAGGTTTGTTGTATAAACAGACTTTTTACCTCATCTGACTCTGGTTCTCTTAGACTTCTTCTTGTCTTCAAGAGTTCCCTGTTTGTTACCCAAAGCCAGATTCATCCTTTGCATGTCATTATGAAGTTTGGCCATTCGTTTATTGTTCTTCTTGAATTTCCAACACTTACTTTGAACATGATTCGCATTTTCACAAAACAAACAATTCAAAGATGGATTTTCGTTTTGCTGATTTGCCTCCTGTTTATCACAACTTTTAACTTCCATTAATCCAGAACCAACCAGAACAAAAGAGTTGTTTGTGCTCACAGTCTTGCTTTTGAACCCTAAACCATTTGTGTTTCCAAAAGTTTTCTGACCAAATAACAGTGCTGAAATCTTGTCAGAGGGTCTAGACAACCTTTGCAGGTCACACTTAAAAGTATTAATCTCTTTTTCTTTTAAAGACGGGGTTCTGGTGAATTCATCATTAAGACAGACAATCTCAAGATTTTTCGCCTGAAGTGATGATTCAAGTTTCTCTAACCTCATCTTTAGTTGAAGATTTTCTTGGTGAGTTTCATCGTTTTTATACAAGAATTCAAAAATCTCACTGTCAGACTCGCATTCTGAATCAGAATTTGAGTTAGTAGAAGTTTATGCTATGAAAGCTGAAATTTCAGTGCAAACTTCAGAATTATGCGAATTGACCAACTGGTATGATCTTTCTTGCATTGAATCATCAGAAGCATCAGAGAGAGATAGAGAGAGAGAGAGAGAGATGTTCCTCGGATGTTTTGCTTCTTATCACAATATCCCTGATCTTTTATAAAATCAATGACCTGTCTGGATCAATATGAACATTTATCAGCCCAAGACAAGTTAAGCAAATTACTTGTTTTGGTCACATCATTGAACGCGAATGTTTTGACTGTGTTCTGATCAAGATCAAGAACTCTTAACTTTCCAATGAGTGAGTTTCTGGAAAGTGTATCAAGTTTATTTCCTTCAACGATAACATGTTTCTTAGAATCCTGTCTAGCTGGCAACGACCTGAGAATTTTCATCACAATGTCCTTTTCAGGAATAGTCTTACCCAATGCAAAGGATGCATTAACGATTTCAGACACTTTGTGATTAAACTCATCAAATGAATCTTCATCAGCTATACAAAGGTTTTCTCAATCAGAATTTAGGTTTTGAAGCGTAGCTTTATTTTCAGAGCTATTCCCTTCAAATACGGTTCTAAGATACCCCAAGCATCTTTAGACCGAGTGCACGTAGTCACATGGTGCTGAAGATCTGGGGCAATGGCATGTGTTATAGAATTTAAGCCGTTAGAATTTTGCTTTGCAGTGAGAATCTCATCAGGCTCATACTTACCAATATCCTTTGCTATAGATACTCCGTCTACAGTAACCATTTGAGGAATATAGCCATTAACAACATAAACCCGTGATTGAAAATCATGTGCTTGAAGAAAAGCACGCATGGAAAATTTCCACTATAAGTAATTCGAGCTGTCGAAGACTGGTGATACGTTTATAGAGATAGTCCATAGAGTCAGATTGCTAAAAACACAAACTTATGAGGTCTTAAACGTGTTTGCCTGCTCTGATACCAATTGAAAAGGCAGGGGTCTAACAACCACATCCAATATTTCGTCCAACAATCTGTATGGACTAACTCCAATATAATTCCAAAAGAATCAACTAGACAGTCAGATTTAATCAAGAAAATATATCCAAGAGTTATATCTTTGTTTCTCAATGTAATCAGCAAATCAAACAGATAGAAATCCGTGAGACTGATTATTATGAGAACAACTTGAACGGTACCAAAGACCAATGGTCAAGTGTCAATCAATTTCAATCAACAATCAAAGGTTGGATTTACCAATCGATTGAACTACGCAAAACCTGTGATATTTCAATTATATAAACAAATATAATGCGGAAAACAAATAACACAGACACCAGAAATTTTGTTAACGAGGAAACCGCAAATGCAGAATAACCCCGGTACCTAGTCCAGATTTGAACACCACACTGTATTAAGCCGCTACAGACATTGACCTACTACAAGTTAACTTCGGACTAGAATGTAGTTGAGCCCTAACCAAGTCTCACACCGATTAAGGTACATCCGCGTTCCTTACGTCTCTGAATCCCAACAGGACTCTACGCACTTGATTCCCTTAGCTGATCTCACCCACAACTAAGAGTTGCTACAACCTAAATTCGAAGCCTTTATAAACAAATCTTTTTCCCACAGAAATGTCTATTCTGATAGATAAATCTGTCTCCCACAGAAATACCTATGAAGTCTTTGTTCCGTCTTTTGATAAATCAAGGTGAACACGAACCAATTGATAATCCGGTCTTATATTTCCGAAGAACAACCTAAAAATATCAATCACCTCACAATAACTTATTATATGGTAGTAGAACAAGTTATTATGGAATCACAAAGAATGAGACGAAGAACTTTGTGATTACTTTTTATATCTTACCTATCGGAGATAAATCTCGAGAAAATCTTAGAGAAGATAGTACTCAATACGATAACACGGGTAAGATCAGAACAAGCAACTACAAAGAAAATGGTTGGGTCTGGCTTCAGAATCCCAATGAAGTCTTTAAGTCGTTCACCTATAATGGATTTTGGAAAAAACTAGGTTAAAGGAGAATATACTCTAGTCGCAACTAGTATCACACAAGAGGTGTGGGGATCGGTTTTTCCTGTTGCTAGAGTTCTCCCTTATATAGTCTTCAAATCAAGGTTTGATAGCTTTGAAACAAAGCAATCAATATTCACCGTCAGATGAAATCCTGATTTAAGATTCAAGCTAAGTTTGCTTAAAACCAAAGCAATATCTCCCCACCATTAGATGGTCTTTGCTTGTTATACACAAATGGAATATACCTTCATTTATATATGGATAACCGTACCTAAACATGCATATTGAGTTGACTCAAAAATATTTAACCGAAGTTAGTCATATGAACACTTTTGTATTAATCACATTCATCTAACATTTCTATATCAAATGATAATCAAATGAATCTAATTGTGTTATTCATAAAATTGTTCAATTGTTTATATTCTCATAGAATTATACAAGACACAATTGAAAAAAAATCGGATTTGATTCAAGAGAATCAGTTCATGAACATTTTAGCCACGGTTTGCAAATATTGCATTCCTTTATTTATAAATGTATTTGTTCATGAGTATGAAATCATACTTAACCGATTTTAGAACTTAAACCAACTCAGTTTGTAAACGGGTAGGCAAACTTAAGTTCCGGACTTTGGCCACGTTCGACAATTCGCAAACCGGTGCGCATACTGTCTTCCTGGACCTAACTCATGTGAAACCGTTCGCATACTGGTGTGCAAACTTGGTTCCCAGACTTTGACAGTTAAAACCTTTCACATACTGGTATGCAAACTTGGTTCCCGGACCTGAATCATACCACAACAGTTTGCATACTGGTATGCACACTGTGTTATATCCAGACAACGGTTATTTGTTCTAAACTGCCATTTCAATTGTTGAAACATCGTTAGAGGTGACAATAGCTGTCTCACATAAACTATTAGCTTATATGTAATTTTCAAGTGATCGAATGATCAATATGAAACATTCTGAGTCTACATCAAATGACTGTCTCACACAAATCATGTACGATTTTTCAAGGCAATTTTTCACATGATCATTGATAAGTGCATAATTCATATGATTTTAGTGTCAATTCCATACTTGTTTAAGATATTATTCTTGCATATTTTCGTATTATTACTCTTGTTTTCTCTTATTTGTCTCTATTAGGTTAACAATCCAAAAAGGAGCTACAAAGTGCTAAAAATAGCTTGTAAGATAATTATTCTAAGTATCCAAGTCCAATAGAAGTGGAACAAGTGCGACGAAAAAGAGCAAAACGCTCAAAATCAAGAGACATGCCAAAAACCAATCTTAACTCGTTCAAATTCAGGATTTTTTTATCACCAACATCAAGAGAATTGAAATAGGAAAAGAATGCAAAAATAATGAGGTCATTCCGAGTTCGGACGAAAAAGTTGTGGGCAAAACAAGCTTTTTATCGAATACCGAAGGTAGGAAAGTATGCAAACGGGTATGCATACTTATTTCTATGGATTTTATTACAAATTTAAGTATGCAAACGGATATGCATATTTGTGAAGGTCAAAATTCACGGTTAGGGTCATTCTTTCGTAATTTCGGGTCGGGTTCCTTAACCAACGGAGATACTTGAAGCCCAAGCATTGTAAACCTATAAATAGGTATTAGGCCTTTCATAGAAGGTGGGGGGAACATCTCATATTAGAAGCTAAGGTTTCTTATACATCAAAAACCTAGGGTTTACCCCTTTAGGGGGAAACCACCATTATTCATCTTCTTTGTAATATGAGTAGCTAAATCCTTTGTTGATTAAGGATGAATTCAATGTTCTAAGCGTGAAGCTTTATTATTAATACAAATCTATTTGAAGTTTTAATCATCATCGTTTGTTTTCACTATATCTAGGGTTTATGATTGATTCTTAGATTGGTTTGGGTGTGCAACTAGATTAGTCTATTGATCATTCTATTGCAAGTAGAGATTTGAGCGATCCGTATTGTCGTGAATCTCCTACACAAATAGAGAACATGAGACCTTGCAAAGGGATTCTGTAAAGTAATCGTGTGTGGAAACAACACCAGTAAGTGAACCGAGCATACTGAGTTTAACTGCTGGAATCAAACCTAAATTCACAAACCCTAAAGCGTTCAATTGAGTCACACCTTGTAAGAGTACCTCAAGGCGGCTCATTTGGATAAAATCTGGTGACATAGCGTACTTGTTATCCGGTGATACAAGGATTTTTGGGGATATCTAAGCGTACCTGTTATTCTACAGTTGGTGGTGAATGGTTCTAACGGAAGATAGATAAGTATTCTAATCCTGTTAACACTTGGTAATGGCGAAGGATTCCTTGATCATCTCTTTTCTCTATTATTGTCTTTATATTCATCTTACAACCAAACCCCTCTGTTGTTTACTTTATTTTTCTGATACAAATAACCTATCAATTACACAACTCTCTGTGAGAACGATCTCTTACTACCGCTATATTACTAGTTAATTAGTGGGAAATATATTTATTAATTTGATTGCATCTGCGACACGCATCAAATTTTGGCGCCGCTACCGGGGAGTAGTTGATAATTGATTTGTTATTTGTTTAGCTTGTTTTTATTTTTCGTTTTTAGATTTTTATCTTTTACTCTTGTGAATCGTCGTGTTTCCTTACGAAAATAACATGTACGGAGCACAAGATTACACATACGACAGTGGTAGTCAATATGGTTTTCAATCTCATTCATATGAAAACTACAAACCATCCTATGGGTATAATCAAAACTAATCTTTTGGGGATGATCAATATCCTACGGAACCTTATGGATATTCTCATACATGTCAACAACCTTATGACGGGCGTGTAAGTGAATAATCACAAGGATGGGAGGATAGTTATGCTACTAATCTTATTTATTCGAGCATTGAAGAACGAATGTATACCATGATGGAGGAGTTTCAAGGACAAATAGTTCAATATTACCATAAATGTGGACAACTTAAAGTTACAACTTGCTCAACTCAGGGAGACAAGGAATGAAGAAGAAGTTTGGCCTCAAAACCAAATTAATTCTGAAATTCCTAACGAAGACAACAAATGAAGATTAGCAACCTTTGGAAAGTCCACATAAAAATGATGAAGTTATTCCAACTCCGGATTGTAATAAAGATCATTCGCTTATTCGAAAGGAGGATCCTTGGTATGACCAAACCATTGTTATGAACGGTGTAACATACTCGAATGCATATTAACGTTAAGATGAATATCCAGATTACAATGTTTTTAGGCCGGTTGATTTTCAAGAAGTAGACCCGATTATTCCGTCAACAGAAACTAAAACAGAGTACCCCAAATTTATAGTGAAGAAGAATTCATGATAGCGGAATTTGACTCGGATGATGAGAGTGTAGAAGAGATTGAGAATGAAACCAAATTGATAGATTCCGTGGAAGATCCAATTGAGCTAGATAACAATAGTTCGATAGAGGACCACGATACACTTGAGGTAAATAATTCACTGGATTTAATTAAGAAAGATGAGGATCCGGTACAAGGTTTTTCTAATCCTTTGCATAATTATATGTCTATTGATCCTCTTCCTCTAATCGAAGTAGCTTCTCAAAGAGTTGTTAACCCGAATTTTAAGAAAAACCTCACTTAGGATTGAAGTTGTGTACTTCCAAAGTTTTAACGGATTATTTTGCTTCTAAGTATCCACCATTTGATGTGTTTGATTCGAGTATTGTGCAGGTTCACCAAGCTGGGGAACCTTTTGAAGTTCTCAAATTCTATGTTCTCTATCCACTTCCGAGTGTAGAAAGGACTAAATGTGGGGGAAACTTTAATAAAGTGATAGCTTAAATATTTATATTTTATGCTAATGTTTTTGTGAAGCTGTTATTTGAACTATAGTTTGTTATTTGGAAGGATTACCAAATTTTCAGATTATTGGTGTACGGACGATAACAATAACGTCAGGCTGACGACGTTAAACCAAGCGCTATATGGGAGGCAACCCATCGGTTTTGTATCTCTATCCCTTCTGTTTTTAGTTTTATTAGTTTTGCATATCATATCTTGCATTCCCATGTTAAATTTTACAAAGTCCTATATCTATAATGAAAGTTTTGATGAATTCTCGTCAGAAAATACCGACTGCGCAGTCCGATTATACAAAAGCCCCATATATAATTGTCTTACACTCATAAAGAGTGAGCCGAAAATAAAAAATATATATAAGGCTCCTCTTCATATACCAACATTAGTAACGATACAAAGAGAAGATTCTTTCTGTCTCCGTCGCCTAAACAAGCGTGGAACGCAGGATCCATGGGAATTAATCATGTAGTCGATGAAATGAGTGAAACCTATCATCATTATTTAGCAAGTCAAAAAGGATTATTCATGAGGTTCTCGACACTTGGATAACAGTATGTGTGAAATGTTTTCCCTGTATAGGATCCTGTTAAGTGCATATTTTGCATATATTTTGTGTAGAATCCATGCTAGTAATTGCTTAGTTTCTTGCAAATTATTGTATATTACGTTTGTTTTGTCTTAGTTATATTTTTCTAGGTGAATCATCCAAAAGAAGCGAATTGGAACATAATTGTGCAATAAAAGAAGTTATCCGCAAGCGTAGAAGGGCCAAGACCAAGTGGAACTCATCCAAATCGAGGAGTTCTTGATATCATCTCGAAGAGGACGAAAATACGAAGCCAACGATGAAAGAATGGAGTCATTACGACATCGTATGAAGAAATTACAAGCGTTTGAAGCAAGTCAAAGTTGCGGAATTTTGCAAAGGCACAAAATTTATAAATACACCCTCTTAGATTACTCAGGGCATCCATGGAATATAACAACAAGGGGGCACCTTATCTTCTTTCCCAATTCAAATACGTTCAGCATGATGATATTGATGGGTTGCTCGTTGGCTGACTTGACTGGTAGAGATGATTCACGGGGTTTTGCTGAATATGGAGATGAGCTGTTGAAAGTGGGAAGTCTCGGTGATTGCCATTGATAGGGGCTGAGATGGTTACTGCCTGTGGAGCAAACGGAGATATGTTAACAGTCGCTGTTTGAGCTGGTGGTTATCGAGAAGATGGTGGTGATCGATAAATGACTGTGTAAGGGGTTGAGATACGCTGTCAAGTTCAGGGAGTATTGGCTTGCTGCCATTGTAGCTGAAGATGGTCCGGAGCTGTAGTTGGTTATCACTGGTGATGGCAGTTGAGAGTTCGTGGTGATGCTGATAATTCAGAACAGAGAATGAAGGAGTGCAGTGAGATATGGAGAACTAGAGCTCGATAGGAAATAATGGGTGTTGCTGGTAGTCGATGGACAGAAAGGAGGAATGGTTTTTGCCGGTGATGGGAAGATCAGTGGAGATGAAAGTTGGCTGTGGAGTTGGGTAAGATGTTTAAGATCCGATGATGGTTAGCTGCTGTTGGCTGATGATGGAAGATGGCAACGATGCTCGGTGATGAGATAGTGATGGTTTGCTTCCATTGTCCGACGAGCTCGAGAATGGAGAGAACAGGTTGCTGCATACGGGGTCGAGGTCAGCTGTAGTTATAGAGAAGATAGATGGTGCCACTTCGAGAATGGAGGAACTATAGAGAACTGAGCTAGGTGATCAGTTGAGAACGAGGAAGAACAGGATATGAGATGGACAGTTCGAGCTTGGTTGTTGAGATTGAGCTCGAGTCTGTAATGGTTGGTGAACTGATGATGCCTATGCTCATCGGTAATGAAGAATGATGGAGTTGAACTCGGTCTTTTCTGTGGCTGGTGGTGGCAGTAATGGAGTTTGAGTTAGGAAAGGAGAAAAAGAAGAAAGTAATTCTCACGGAGGGCCTGGTATACGTGAGATGATGAAGAGAAAAGTGAAAGTGCAGGGAATTTGAAAACTCACGTAGGGAGAAGTGCCCGTGGAATTTTTGGGTCGAAACGAAAATCCAGATGTTTTATATTTTCACGACTAGTTGAGTGTCCGTGAATCTTACGGGAGAAAACAGAAAGTCAGGGAAGAAAATATCTCACAGAGGCATGAGTATCCGTGGTTCTGACGGGATGAAGTTAAAAATCCAGGGGAAAATAATAGTCACGGTGGTATTTCTATCCGTGAGAAACACCATTGTTAAAATGGGCTGGATTTTATTAGGCTTTTACAGCAGCCCATTAGCTGTGGTTGCTTCTTTTCACGACCAGACTGTGGGAGCGAGCTGTTCGCAACCTATTCGACCGGGATTTGACGCACGGGCACAACCACAATTGGGACACCTATATAAGGAGACTCTTCTAATATTTTTGAGAATCTTTTAATTTTTAATCAAGCTCTTGGATAGAAGAACACGGGGAAGAAAGGTTAGGGTTTTGGAGCGATTTCATTATCGTAACGATTTCTCTTTCATTTTCTTATATGTTTAACATGGGTATTTCTACATCCATGAGTAGCTAAACTTCTTAGTGATTGGGGATGAATTCTAAGTTCTAATATGTGATTCAATTTAACATATAAATCTATTTTAACTCTTCACATGATTATTGTTTGTTTTTACAATAATTAATTTTATGTTTGATTGATAAATTTGTTTAGGTGGCCAACTGAACTAGTTTATTAGTTAACCAAATGCTAGTACAGAATTAGGATATCCGTAATTGTTGAATAATTCTCTACACGAGTAGAAATTGTGAAACCTTGCAGAGGGATTCTGTGGAGCAATCGCAAGTAGAAACAACACTAGAAAGTGAACCTTGCGCTAAGAGCTCAGCTACTAGGATTGACCTAAAATCACAAAATATAAAGCATTCGACCAAATTACACTTAGATTCCGCTACTTCTAGGTGGTTTATAGAATAGAATCTGGCATTCGAGCGCTTCGGTGTCCAGTGAATTATGGAATTTTTAGGATAGCACTGCGCTAGCTGCTTTCCTACGGTTGATAATAATCTGTGAATGATAAATAATAGATGAATATGCTACTTTGATGACTATTTAGTAACGAAGAAGGATTCCCTGATCATATTTCTCCTTATTGCTTGCAATTCAATTTTCAATTGCTTTATTTACTTTGTTTACAATCTAAAAACAAATCCTCAATTGTGACCTTTTTGACAACTAAACTCCCTGCTCTTCGTGGGAGAGATCCTTGCTTCCGTTACATTACCAGTTAATTATGTGGAAATAAGTGATTTAATTTGATTGCACTCACGACACGCATCAAATTTTGGCGCCGTTACCGGGAGCAATTAGTAGCTTTAGTTGTCTCTTTTAGTTTTATTTTTTTTTAGTTTTTAACTCTCGTTTTCTAGATTTTGGTTTCAGGTACTTAATCCCTGGCACCGAAAGATTGGGATTATCTGAGGTGCGACATTCAAACTCGCAAGGAAACAATACTACAAGCACGTACACAGTTGCAACCAAAACCTTCTACAGAAGAGATGGTTAATACAAACGACGAGATAGATCCTCCACCACCTCCACCTCCGGAGAGAAAGTTAGGAGAGTTGACATCCCCATGCTTAGATTCACAACCACTGTGCATTACAATCACCAACCCAGTGGAGCTGAAGTGGAATCTGCTTCACCATTTACCAAAGTTCAAGGGATATCTTGGTGAAGATCCGAACCGTCATCTTCAAGTATTTCAGCACAAGATGACAAGTCTTAGGCAAGGTACCGAAGACAGAGATATGGCTATGGTACAAGCCTTTCCTTTTTCATTAATAGATTTAACAGAAGAATGGTTGTATTACCTTCCTCCAGGAAGTATTACAATATGGACTGAGATAAAAAGGATATTTCTACAGAAGTATTTTCCTGCTTCAAAGGCAGCCTCCGTTCGTAAAGAGATTAGTAGCATTTTACAAATTACTGGGGAGTCTCTACACGAACATTGGGAGAGATACAAGAGGTTGATTGGTAGTTGCCCACACCATAATATATCTCCAACACTCATCATTCAATACTTCTATGAAGGATTACTTCCATAGCAGAGGAATTTGATTGATGCAGCCGCTGGTGATTCACTTACTGAGAAGACAATCTGGCAGGCAACCAGTTTGATTAAGAGTATGGCTGCCAATGCTCAACAATTCTACACCAGAAACAACTCTAATGTCAGAAGAGTTAGCGAGATAGGAGAATCTGCATAATCAGAGCAACGGATGAACAACATAGAGAAGGTAGTACAACGAATGGCAGCAGTAATCATTCCTAGTTATGAAGAAGAGTCTGAACAGGTGAATGTTGTGTTCCCTAATCAGAGGCCAAGGTATGATCCCTATTCTAATATTTATAATCCAGGTTGTAAGGATCGCCCAAATTTCAGCTATGCAAATCAGCAAGCTGCAACTCCTAATCCTTATGGGCGACAGAGTGGTTTTCAACAACCACAGTTCCGACCACAACCTCCACCTCAACCTCAACAGCAGACTCAAAATTCTAGTTTAGAGGAAATGATGAAGATTATGATGCAGAAGCAAGATACAAATGCTCAAGAACAGAAAGCAAACTCTCAGCGTCAAGATGCAATTCTGCAGAAACAAGATATGGTTATAAAAGACTTGCAACTTCAAATGGGACAGTTAGCTACATACATGAATCAACTGAAAGCACAGAATTCGACAAAGTTGCTATCACAAACTTTTGTGAATCCTAGAGAGAATGTTAGTGCTTTTGAGGAGTGGGAAGCAAACAGAAGAGCCAAAACAACAAGAAAATGTTAATCCCGACATAGAAAAGGAAGTAGAGATGAAAATCGTTCCAAAGGAAAAGCCAACCTCAAACGTCCAACCTAAGGACACAATTCCTTCTTTTACCACACCACCTCCTTTTCCTAGTCGTTTTTCCAAGTCAAAGAAGCAAGCTCTAGACAAGGAGATTATGAATATTTTCAGCAAGGTGCATATCAACATTTCATTTATTGAGGCCATCAGAACGGTACCCAGGTATGCCAAGGTTCTGAAGGATTTGTGCACAAGAAACGAGAGGTTGATTGCTAACGAAATCACTCAGGTGGGAGAAAGTGCTTCAGCTATGTTGCTAAATAAGATGCCTGCAAAATTTAAAGATCCTGGAGGTTTTACAGTGCCAGTTACTATTGGTGACAAACAATTTGAGCGTGCTTTACTTGATTTGGGAGATTCCATAAGCGTGATGTCAGCCGATGTTTATGATTCTTTGGGTCTGAGACCTTTAAAGGAGACAGGGATTATCATTCAATTAGCTAATAAGTCTAATATATATTGTAAGGGATTCGTGGAAGACGTGTTGATGAAAGTGAATTAACTAATCTTTTCGGTTGATTTATTTGTTGTGGATATGCAGAATGGGGACAATTGTTCATCTACTTCATTATTTCTTGGGAGATCATTTATGAAGATTGCTAATACGAAGATTGATTGTGATACTAGGACACTCACTATGGAGTTTGAAAAAGAGGTTATACGCTTCAATATTTTTGAATCTATGCGTTATCCAAGTGATATCCGTTATGCATTTTCTGTTGATGTTATTGGTTCTTTAGCACAACAGATGTTTGATCTGAATAGAGAAGATGAACTTGAATATGTGCTACAAAATAACATTGATTTGGACGTCCATGGCATGCCTAACTTGGACGTTGATATTCTCAAGGAGTTTGTTGAGACATGTGGTGCTTTAACAGCATCACAAGAAGTTAGAACAAGTAATATTTCATATATCTCTTTACCTATAACTGATGAAGTTCCTTTACCTTATGTTGTGCAGGCACCTAAATTAGAGATGAAACCTCTACCTGATCACTTAAAGTACGCTTACTTGGGTGATGGGGAAGAGCTTACAGTCATTATTGCAAAGAATCTCACAGTTGTACAAGAAGAACGCCTTCTTCGGGTTCTGAAAGAGCACAAAACGGCTATTGGTTGGACAATTGCTGACATACAATGCATTAGTCCAGCCATGTGCATGCAAAATATCCTTATGGAAGATGATATCAAGCCAGTACGTGATGCTCAGTGTAGGCTTAACCCCCCCAATGATGGAGGTCGTGAAGAAAAAGATCCTCAAATTACTAAGTCTGGGGGTAATTTACCCAATTTCTGACAACAAATGGGTTAGTCCAGTGCAAGTGGTTCCTAAGAAATTAGGTGTCACTGTTGTTAGAAATCAAGATGATGAACTTGTTCCTACAAGAGTTCGAACAGGATGGCGAGTGTGCATAGACTACAAAAAGGTCAATTCGGCTACCCGCAAGGATCACTTTCCTTTGTCTTTCATTGATCAGATGTTAGAGAGGTTAGCGGGACATTCTCATTATTGCTTTTTGGATGGTTATTCGGTCTACAATCAAATTGTTATTGCACCAGAGGATCAAGAAAAAACTACTTTCACTTGTCCTTTCGGTACATTCACATATAGAAGAATGCCATTTGGTCTTTGCAATGCGCCTGCCACTTTTCAGAGATGTATGGTTAGTATATTTTCTGATTATGTGGAAAACATCATTGAGGTATTTATGGACGACTTTAGTGTTTATGGCGATTCATTTGATATTTGCTTAAATAATCTTGAACTTGTGCTTAAAAGATGCATATACACTAATTTGGTTTTAAACTGGGAGAAATGTCACTTTATGGTAAACCATGGAATTGTACTTGGCCACATCGTGTCCTCTCAAGGGCTCGAAGTAGACAAGGCAAATATAGACTTGATTAGGAACTTATAATACCCTACTTCGGTGAGGGAAATTCGCTCGTCTCTTGGTCATGCGGGTTTTTATAGGAGGTTTATCAAAGATTTCTCCAAAATCTCGATGTTGATGTGCAAATTGTTGCAAAAAGAGGTCGCCTTTAACTTCGACCAGGAGTGCAAGGATGCCTTTAATAAATTGAAAGAATTGTTGACTACTGCACCAATTATTAGGTCACCTGACTGGAGTTTGTCGTTCAAGTTAATGTGTGATGCAAGTGATTACGCAGTCGGAGCTGTTTTGGGTCAGAAAGTAGACAAGAGGTCACATGTGATTTATTATGCATCAAGGACCCTAAATGATGCTCAAATCAACTACTCTACTAATGAGAAAGATTTTTTGGCTACAATATTTGCATTAGAAAAAATTAGAGCTTATTTGGTGGGTACCAATGTGATTGTATATTCTGATCATGCAGCACTACGATACCTATTGAAAAAGAAGGAGGCTAGGAAAGACTCATACGTTGGATTCTATTGTTACAAGAATTCAATATGGAAATTAGAGATAAGAAAGGTGTTTAGAATACAGTTGTTGATCATCTTAGTAGACATGTTGTTTCCGAAGAAGAACTCCCATTACAGGATCGTTTTCCAGACGAACAACTTTTCTCGATTGAAGAATCAACACCGTGATACGCTGATATAGTGAACTATTTGGTTACAAGACAAGTACCTAATACGATGTCTAATTTTCAAAATCTAGAGCTTAAGAAAATAGCCAAGCAATATGTGTGGGATGAGCCCTACTTATGGAAATATGGTGCTGATCAAATTATCCGCAGGTGCGTACCAAGCAATATGTGTGGGATGATCCCTATTTCAGTAAATTCTATCTTTTTGTCATTCTTATGCTTGTGGTGGTCACTTTGGTGCAAAACGTACCGCTCTCAAAGTCCTTGAGAGTGGATTTTATTGGCCTACCCTATATGAGGATGCATATGCTTTTTACAAATCTTGTGATAGATGTCAACGAACGGGAAATCTAGGTGCTCGAAATCAAATGCCACTCAATCCTATCCTCACTGTCGAGATTTTTTATGTGTGTGGCATTGGTTTTATGGGTCCTTTTGTTAATTCGAATGGAAAATTTTATATACTTCTTGATGTGGATTATGTTTCAAAATGGGTGGAAGCTAAAGCCATCCTTTCTAATGATTCTCAAGTTTTTTGTGAGTTTGTAAGGAATATATTTTCTCTAGACATGGTACATCAAGAGTGGTTATCAGTGATGGAGGTTCGCACTTCAAGAAATCCTTCCATGCTCTTCTCAAGAAGTACAACATAAATCACAAGTTCGGTACGCCATATCACCCACAAACTAGTGGGAAAGTTGAAATTTCAAATCGTGAGATCAAGTCCATCTTGGAGAAAAACGTTAACACAACATGGAAAGATTGGAGTTATAAACTCAACGATGCACTTTAGTCGTATAGAACGACGTACAAAACACTGATTGGTATGTCTCCATATCGGTTGGTGTATGGAAAAGCTTGTCATCTTACGATTGAACTTGAACATAAGGCTTATTGGGCGATAAAGATGTGCAACATGGATTATGACAATGCGGGGAAACATAGAAAGTTACAACTTAATGAGCTAGAGGAGATACGTAATGATGCTTAAAAGAGTGCTCGGATTTCCAAGGAGAAGACTAAACTTTTCCATGACAAGATGATTTATAGAAAGAATTTTGTTGTGGGCCAAAAATCTCTTCTATTTAATTCTCATCTTAAGTTATTTCCCGGTAAGCTAAGTTCACGTTGGAGTGGACCTTTTGTTGTTACTAATGTTTTTCCTTATGGTGCAGTTGAAGTTACTAGTCTCACGAAAGGGACGATATTCAAAGTAAACGGCCATAGATTAAATCCATAAAACTTCCCTACGGAGAATGTGGACGTGATTGAGCTTCGTGATGTACTCCTTCTGGAGGAGTAGCTTGGAGAATGCCAAGTCGGGCTGAGGACGTAAAACTAAGCGCTAAATGGGAGGCAAACCATAAGTTTTATATCTTAAACCCTTTTATTTTTTGTTTTTATTGTTTTCATATAATATTTGCGTCCCCATGTTTTATTTCATTGAATCCGGAATCTATCTTAGAAGAAGATTATGACGAATACTTTTTCGTCAGAAAAATTCAGACTGCGGGTAGTTCAGTCCAGAGACCATAACTATCATACCGTTTATCGAAAAACTGTGCCCTTTTGATACTCTGTATAAAACACGTAGATGAACAACCTTTGTGAAATGGAGTTTTTCCAAATTCCTTACCAATTTGCACCGTTTTTTTGTTTTATCTGTTGTTACGTCAGAATTCAGAACTTTCGGTTTTACACATTGAGGACAATGTGAAGTTTAAGTATGGGGGAGTATTTGGCATACATATGTTTCAAAAAATTTTAATATTTGCATAAAACCTCCAACTTGTGGAGATTTTAGAGTCACTAGCATACTTCTAGGTATGTTTACATAGAGAATTCTGACCAACATAACTGAACTTGGAAGTGTTAGGGAACTACATTCGGATTTCTTACGAATTGGAGTGTTAAATAATGGATTTAATCATGCCGGTGATGCAAATGAGGTGAAGGGAGAAATGCATTATTAGATTTGCTGATCAATCATTAGTGGAGACTACCCATTTTCATATCAATCGAGGCACCAGACCGGATTTCTTTATAAATGACTAAAGAGCTTTCTTTTGAGTGTGTGCCACCGTACGTTAATTCCGGGTAGAATGGTGAGCTACCCAACATCCCACCAATAGAAGCACTACTCTTTGATATCTTGAGTGCTAATTTTGTCAATCATAAGGGTGACGTCTATAGACGAAAACCACCCTCTTGTAGTTTGATTTGCAGTTAGCACCGTTCTCTCTCTCGCCAACAACAGATCCATAGAAACACCATCATCATCAACAAGTGGAGCGACATCAAAATGTACAAGGAAAGTTAAAGACGTTTGGGGTTTACAAACAACAACACAAGGAAGTGCAAATTTCATATCCAAGTAAAGCAACATACAATGAGCAGATTTTTATATACATGTTGAAGACTTACACATAAGGAGTGGAAATTCTATATCCAAGTTGAAGACTTATTTACAAGAGCGAAGAAAATCAAAAGATGAGAATTATTGAAGTTCATGATACGAAGACAATACAAGTTGTGAAGATCAAACCGGTAAAGTACTTCTTTCATGGGCATGTTACTTTAATTCCGTTATTATTTTTGTAGTTGCAATCTCTTTGTTTAATCAAAAAACAATAGAAAAATATATATATATATATACATATATATAAAATGCAAAAAGATTTGCATTTAGGTTGTTATTTGTTCAATAAGGCCATGGGGAAGAAAGATCTATAAGGAAGTTTCAAGCAACAAGGAAATTGGGGAGAAAAGAGTTACAAATTGTCAGAGTTCTACGAAGTTCAAGAGTTTATCATTAATAGTTGAAGATCGAAGACGAAGACCAAGAAGATGAAGAAGATGAGCCGAAGGAAGACGTTTCTATTGGATGCTTTGAGAGTGGTGCTTTCATCATTGCAATCGGATGTGAAGGTGGTAAGTACTCTCATCCTCTATTTTTAATAATGGTTGATTTCCATTCTTAGAGATCATCACAAAAAAAAAGTGTTTTATTTCCCACGATCTTGTGGGGTCTCCAAAAATAATTCGGAAGGTTTCCTTCCCACCATTCAACGTGTGTAGGATTCTCTCTTCATTCCTACCTACACACATGCGAGACCCATAAAAAATCCGTCTTATTGAGTGCAATTATCATAAAATCCTTTTAAGTGAGGCAGAAGTCGAGGAGAAATGCTTATTGATCGCTCGCAAACACGCATTCTCTCATTATGGTGTGGTTATTTCTCACTCAAGATTTAATAATGAATATGTTCTTTGGTATTTCTAACTTCTTATTACTAGCATGCAGAAACTCTATGTCCTCATAGCTCTTTGGATGCTTGGGAAGCTGGAACGTTTTGAAGTTGAAGCTGGTTTTATGGGTATACCTCTCGTAAGCCCTCACGAGACTATAACTCGTCCACTAGGGACACCTAGGGGTTTAAATGCATGTTGCATTTGCTAAGTGTATCCGTTTTCTCGGTGACATGGAGTTGTTGTATTTTATATAGTTTGCTCGAGGACTAGCAAAAGCCAAGTGTGGGGGAATTTGTTAAGTGCATATTTTGCATATATTTTGTGTAGAATCCATGCTAGTAATTGCTTAGTTTCTTGCAAATTATTGTATATTACGTTTGTTTTTCCTTATTTATGTTTTGCTAGATGAATCATCCAAAAGAAGCGAATTGGCACATAATTATGAAATAAAAGAAGTTAGCCGCAAGCGGAGAAGGTCCAAGACCAAGTGGAACTCATCCAAATCGAGGAGTTCTTGATATCATCTCGAAGAGGACGGAAATACGAAGCCAATGACAAAAGAATGGAATCAGTCCGACATCGTATGAAGAAATTACAAGCATCTGAAGCAATTCAAAGTTGCGGAATTTTGCAAAGGCACAAAATTTATAAAGACACCCTCTTAGATTACTCAGGGCATCCATGGAATATAACAACAAGCGGGCACCTTATCTTCTTTCCCAATTCAAATACGTTCAGCATGATGATATTCATGGGTTGCTCGTTGGCTGACTTGACTGGTAGAGATGATTCATGGGGTTTTGCTGAATATGGAGATGAGCTGTTGAAAGTGGGAAGTCTCGGTGATTGCCATTGATAGGGGCTGAGATGGTTACTGCCCGTGGAGCAAACAGAGATATATTAACATTCGCTGTTTGAGATGGTGGTTATCGAGAAGATGGTGGTGATCGATAAATGACTGTGTAAGGGGTTGAGAGACGCTGTCAAGTTCAGGGAGTACTGGCTTGCTTCCATTGTAGCTGAAGATGGTCAGGAGCTGTAGTTGGTTATCACTGGTAATGGCAGTTGAGAGTTCGTGGTGATGCTGATAATTCAGAACAGAAAATGAAGGAGTGCAGTGAGATATGGAGAACTAGAGCTCGACAGGAAATAATGGGTGTTGCTGGTAATCGATGGACAGAAAGGAGGAATGGTTTTTGCCGGTGATTGGAAGATCAGTGGAGATGAAAGTTGTCTGTGGAGTTGGGTAAGATGCTTAAGACCCGATGATGGTTAGCTATTGTTGGCTGGCGATGGAAGATGGCAATGATGCTCGGTGATGAGATAGTGATGGTTTGCTGCCATTGAATGACGAGCTCGAGAATGGAGAGAACAGGTTGCTGCATACGGAGTCGAGGTCAGCTGTAGTTATAGAGAAGATAGATGGTGCCACTTCGAGAATGGAGGAACTATAAAGAACTGAGCTAGATGATCAGTTGAGAACGAGGAATAACAGGATATGAGATGGACAGTTCGAGCTTGGTTGTTGAGATTGAGCTCGAGTCTGTAATGGTTGGTGAACTGATGATGCCTATGCTCATCGGTAATGAAGAATGATGGAGTTGAACTCGGTCTTTGCTCTGGATGGTGATGGCAGTAATGGAGTTTGAGTTGGGAAAGGAGAAAAAGAAGAAAGTAATTCTCACGGAGGGCCTGGTATACGTGAGATGATGAAGAGAAAAGTGAAAGTTCAAGAAATTTGAAAACTCACGGAGGGAGAAGTGTCCGTGGAAGTTTTTGGCCGAAAACGAAAATCCAGATGTTTTATATTCTCACGACTAGTTGAGTGTCCTTGAATCTTACGGGAGAAAACAGAAAGTCAGGGAAGAAAATATCTCACGGAGGCATGAGTATCCGTGGTTCTGACGGGATGAAGTTAAAAATCCAGGGGAAAACAATAGTCACGGTGGTATTTCTATCCGTGAGAAACACCATTGTTAAAATGGGCTGGATTTTAACAGGCTTTTACAGCAGCCCATTAGTTGTCGTTGCTTCTTTTCACGACCAGACTGTGGGAGTGAGCTGTTCGCAACCTATTCGACCGGGATTTGGCGCACGGACACAACCACAATTGGGACACCTATATAAGGAGACTCTTCTAATATTTTTGAGAATGTTTTAATTAAGCTCTTGGAGAGAAGAACACAAGGAAGAAAAGTTAGGGTTTTGGAGCGATTTCATTATCGTAACGATTTCTCTTTCATTTTCTTATATGTTTAACATGGATGTTTCTACATCCATGAGTATCTAAACTTCTTAGTGATTGGGGATGAATTCTAAGTTCTAATATATGATTCAGTTTAGCATATAAATCTCTTTTAACTCTTCACATGATTATTGTTTGTTTTTATAATAATTAATTTTATGTTTGATTGATAAATTTGTTTAGGTGGCCAACTGAACTAGTTTATTAGTTAACCAAATGCTAGTACAGAATTAGGATATCCGTAATTGTTGAATAATTCTCTACACGAGTAGAAATTGTGAAACCTTACAGAGGGATTCTGTGGAGCAATCGCAAGTAGAAACAACACTAGAAAGTGACCCTTGCGCTAAGAGTTCAACTACTAGGATTGACCTAAAATCACAAAATATAAAGCATTCGACCAAAATACACTTAGATTGCGCTACTTCTAGGTGGTTTATAGAATAGAATCTGGCATTCGAGCGCTTCGGTGTCCAGTGAATTATGGAATTTTTAGGATAGCACTGCGCTAGCTTCTTTCCTACGGTTGATAATAATCTGTGAATGATAAAGAATAGATGAATATGCTACTTTGATGACTATTTAGTAATGAAGAAGGATTCCATGATCATATTTCTCCTTATTGCTTGCAACAAAAGTTTCAATTGCTTTATTTACTTTGTTTACAATCTAAAAACAAAACCACTCAGTTGTGACCTTTTTGACAACTAAACTCCCTGCTCTTCGTGGGAACGATCCTTGCTCCCATTATATTACCAGTTAATTGTGTGGAAATAAGTGATTTAATTTGATTTCACTCACGACACGCATCATATCCAAGGGAACTATCAGATATTTGCAAAAAGGAAACATGCGCTTAGAGTATCTAATCATGTTGTCGAGTTAAATGTTGCTTCTCTCAACTAGTGCGCTAAGTGTATAAATTATCCTTTGACGGCATTCATACAAGTAATTTGGGTAACATCTTTCACTTTAGTCAACATTTACACACTTCATTATTTTATTTCCATTCTCTTATCTATCCATGTGATTTCAGTACGCGAGTGTTGCGACTAACATTGCAACAAGTACAATTACTATCTTAGTAGAGTTTTGCAATCAGGTTGAATGCCACATGTAAGTAATTGCTTATGTGTGATGATTGAAATGTATATGGGATGTTTGCAGCTAAAGAACATATGTAGGCTGATTACTTATTAGCTACTACTTTGTGTCTTTCCTTAGCAGTTCTTTCAAGGCGAGAAATTGGAGTAGTTTTTGCGGGTATATCTCTTGTAAACCCTCACGAGACTATAACTCGTCCACTAGGGACACCTAGGGGTATAAAGGCTTGTTGCATTGGCTAAGTGTAAGTGTATTCTCAACAAAAGGGATTGGTTTTCTTTAGGATTAGTTTTATTTAGTTTGATAGAGGACTAGAAAAAGCTAAGTGCAGGGGAATTTGATAAGTGCATAATTCATATGATTTTAGTATCAATTCCATACTTGTTTAAGCTATTATTCTTGCATATTTTCGTATTATTACTCTTGTTTTCTCTCATTTGTCTCTACTAGGTGAATCATAAAAAAATGAACTAAAAAGTGCTAAAAAAATCTAGGAAAAGAAGTATTCCAAGTATCCAAGTGCCTAAGTCCAATAGAAGTGGAAGAAGTGCGGCGAAAAGGAGCAAAACACTCAAAATCAAGAGACGGGCCAAAGACCAATCTTAACTCGTTCAAATTCAGGATTTATTATCACCATATTGAATATAAAAAAATAATGAGGTCATTCCGAGTTCGGACGAAGAAGTTGTGGGCAGAACAAGCTTTTTATCGAATACCGAAGATAGGAAAGTATGCAAACGAGTATGCATACTTATTTCCCTTGATTTTATTACAAAATTAAGTATGCAAACGGGTACGCATACTTGTGAAGGCCAAAGTTCACGGTTAGGGTCCTTCTTTCGTAATTTCGGGTCGGGTTCCTTAACCAACGGAGATACTTGAAGGTCAAGCAATGCAAACCTATAAATATGTATTAGGCCTTTCATAGAAGGTGGGGGGAACATCTCATATTAGAATCTAGGGTTTCTTCTACATCAAAAATCTAGGGTTTACCCCTTTAGAGGGAAACCACCATTATTCATCTTCTTTGTAATATTAGTCGCTAAATCTTTTGTTGATTAAGGATGAATTTAATGTTCTAAGCGTGAAGCTTTATTATTAAAACAAATATATTTGAAGTTTTAATCATCATCGTTTGTTTTCACTATATCTAGGGTTTATGATTGATTCTTATAGTGGTTTGGGTGCGCAACTAGATTAGTTTATTGATCATTATATTGCTAGTAGAGATTTGAGCGATCCGTTATTGTCGTGCATCTCCTTCACAAGTAGAAAACATGAGACCTTGCAAAGGGATTCTGTAAAACAATCGTGTGTGGAAACAAGACCAGTAAGTGAACCGAGCATACTTAGTTTAACTGTTGGAATCAAACCTAAATTCACAAACCTTAAAGCGTTCGATCGAGTTACACCTTGTAAGCGTACCTCAAGGAGGCTCAGCTGGATGGAATTCGGTGACTAAGCGTACCTTTTATCCGGTGATACAAGGAGTTTTGGGTATAGCTAAGTGTACCTGCTATTCTACGGTTGGTGATGAATGGTTCTAGCGGAAGATAGATAAGTATTTTATCCTGTTAACGCTTGGTAACGGCGAAGGATTCCTTGATCATATCTTTTCTTTATTATTATATTTATATTCGTCTTACAACCAAACCCCTTATGTTGTTTACTTTAATTTGATGATACAAATAACCTATCAATTACACAGCTCTCCGTGGGAACAATCTCTTACTAACGTTGTATTACTAGTTAATTAGTGAAAAATATATTTATTAATTTGATTGCACATGCGACACATATCATTATTTAGTTTCCAACAAATAAATTGTTTCCAACTAAACTCGTTAAGAATAATGATGACCGTAGCTAAAAAGATTTCCAACACATATTTCGAGAAAGATATAAGCGAGTTAAACTCAACTATATCAAATGTGTATAATATAAAAGTCTATGTAGCTATACGACTTAGTCTCAATAGGAGATAGAATAAAATAGACTTCTGAGTGATAGATAAGTTTTAGTCTCCACATACCTTTTGTTGATGAAGTTCCTCCAAGCTCTCCTCTATAGATCTTCGTCTTCAATCGATGAACGTCGTGAAGTCTAAAGCTCAACTACACATTCTATCCTAATCCGAGACATAGCTATAAGTAGACTAGAAATCAAGACTTATCGTTTTGATCGCCTAACCTTGACAAACAATCTTGAGATAGCAACGCATGAGAGTTCGACCGAGGAGTGCTCTAACAATAATAACAAGGTTAAAATAGAAAATCAATTAATTAAAATTGAGTGGTCCGCAACTTCTGCTTTTACTGCTTCTAAAAGCTACTCATGGGAAGCTTTTAAAAGTTGGCCTAAAACATAAGTACTTTTGAAGAAAAGCACTTTGAAAAAAGTTTACCAAATACTATTTTACTAAAAAGTTTGTTAGAAGTTGGTTACAAAGTGTTTTTGCAGAGAAAAAAACAATCCCAAACGAAGCTATAAGCGGCTCGTCCATTATTAGGACTAGGAGCCCTATATTAGGATTTAGGAATTTAGGGATGATTCTTTTGGGACCAGCCCATTTTAAGGGGACAATTCCTAAATTTAAAACTAAAAAGTCCCATGTATATGTATTTTAGTTAATGGCCAAAATACAACACCTTTGTTTTATTTGTCGTTTATTATTAAGTTAGTTAAGATAGACATAACTAGTAAGGTTAAATATATTTGAGTTAGTATTGGCTATGGAGCATCCATTACGAGATACCTTTGTTCTTCTATTCCCACCAAATACCCAATCCACGTGTCTCCTATTATAACTTCCACGGTTCCCAAATTTGGACGTCATATAGATTAATTTAATGGGCTCTTGTAACAGAAAAAGTTAGGAAATATTTGATTTACCTTCTATTTCCACTGATATCATATACTCCCTAATATCATCTTCTTTTTTACAACTCACTAATTAGTTGTGTCTCGTTTTTGAGTTGTGTTTCGTTTTTTTTCATCATGTAGCATCAGCGGGTAACATTTCTTTACTATAATTTTATTTTCTTAATATCTTTCCTATATTAATATGTAGATAAAAAATTAGCTTTTGTAATCCAATCGCGTTTGACCAATTTTTTTATTTTTCAGTAGACCACAATTTTTGAAGATGAATGTGTTGAAATCGGATCTAGCATACGTCGTAGATTGGATTTTGACTATGGCATAGAGTTAAATTTTTCTACACAAGAAACAACATACGATTAGATGACTAATCTTGTAAATTACCGTGTTAATATGGTTCAGTCTAAATTCGGAAAGAACATGTTCCAATATTTGGGATGGAATATGAGATTGAAGGTGAATCATTTAAGTTTTACAACACATGCGTTCAATTTTGGTTTCAGCATTAGAAGAAGTACGTTACATTGTTTCAATGATAGCAAATTAAAAAAGCATGCTTTATGTTTGTTCGGTACAAGGTACGCGTGTGAAAGACAAACGTGATGTTAATGTCAAAAAAAGATCATATTGAGACAAGATTTGATTTCCTAGCAAGGATGAAAATTAGTTTGACAAAAAATAATACTAAGTATGAAGTTGTTGATTTTTTTGCTTATCATACACATATCACTACTACTCCTAATAAGTCTCACTTATTTAGATCTCAGAAGAGCATGAGTATCTTTTTTCTTATCATACACATATCACTACTACTCCTAGTAAGTCTCACTTATTTAGATCTCAGAAGAGTATGAGTATTTTCAACACCACAAAAGCAAATATGGCTGACGCATTATGAATTGCTCGTAGAGAAACTACGGAATTATTAAGTAGACAATCTCGTTATCGTCAAAATCTTGGATTTATACATTGTGGATTAGAAAATTTATTTACACTCTAACTGAATGATTAGAATGAAAACATGGGTTATCGGTGGTATGTTAGAGTATCCGTAGATGCAATCAAATGATCTAATTTCGTTTATGCTATTCAACTTGATGAAGATCACCAAATAGTTTTTGGGATGACGCGAGAATGATGGTGGACTATGATTACTTAGGCGATGTGGTAAGTTTTGACACTACCCGTAGAAAAAATAAAGATGAAAGAACTTTTACTATGTTTATTGGAGTAAATAACCACATGAAAACCATAATATTTGGTGCTGCTTTATTATTCAATACCTTTGTTGAAACCATGTCCAAGAAGCCAAAGCGTATTTTTACCAACCAAGATGCGGCAATGACTAAAGCACTGGCTTTACAATGGCCAGAATCATGTCATTGATTGGTATTTGGCACATGTTTCAAAATGCTGCAAAACATTTAAGCCATGAGTTTCATAAATTTAATGATTTCACGAAAAAAATTAATGATTGATTATATGATTATAAATATGAAGATGAACTTACAGATGCTTTGAGGAAGATACTCTAAAAATATGATTTATTAAATATTATTACTTGGATTTCTATCCTCTATGTATCAAGTAATAGTATTGAAAATTTTGATATGAGAAACTTCAAAAGGATAAAAATGATATTTTCATTCCATTTTAGGTTTTGTATGTTCCAGTGCATGAACCTTTATAAGTTCCGAAATCTTGCATGATAAATGTCATCTTCTTCAAGACTCATTTCTTTTTCACAAGAACGTTTGCCTGTTGAGTCATATATTTGTATCTTACAAATCCATTTTATTTTCACGATTCATGGAGGCTCCAAGCACAACATCTTCTCGTGAAGCATATACTCCAATGGTTGTTGATACTGATCCAACGAGAAAGGAGAAGAAGATGTCTCTTCCTCTTATCTCGCCTCTTAAGAGGAAAAGGAAGAATAAGAAGAAACCTAGATCGGATTATTCCAATCAGAAAAGGTTTGAAAATCTTCTTGGAGAACTTAAGAAAACCAAGAAGGAAGTGCAGGGACTGAAGAATATTTTACAGAGATCTCTCAAACCTCAAGCGCTTGTCAATCAACATCTTACCAGGTTTGCAGAATCTAACTTCTTTGTTCATGAACCATATGTTCCTATTCCAGTTATTGATAAGGAGTTTGGAGATGATAAAGAATTCTTCAAAGGCTTTAAATACTATGAAACTTATTTTGAGAATTTTTTCTTGAGAAGGATAACCAGGGTTTGGTATAGCAAAGATTGTGATTACACGTAGATATTTCCAACGTTCTTCATCTAGCTTGTTTTTAGATTTATTTGTTTAAATTCTAGAGTTGTTGGAAGATGAATTTTTAGTATGTAGTCATTATTAGTTTAATTATTGCAAAAATCTTATGAAATATTTGTGCTTTTACGTTCTCGTGAATCAATTAATATTTCACATATGCTCAGAAGTTAAATTTATTATGTTTTTATAAACGGAAAATAGAACAAACTCTTTGAGATTTTTCTCACAGTATTGATCTACTTGTGATCACACTTTTGTGTTTTGCTGCTTGATACATTCTGTAAGATCCTCTTATGTTGAGTAAAATCGCGTACAATTGTCCCATTGTTCATAACTGGCCTTGAGATTAATTTATGTCGATACTTTGGATACAAATACTTGTGATTTGTTAATTTCCACCAAAATCCTTCTTTTTCACAAAAGCAAGGTCACTCTTGTTGTTCTCTTGGTAATGACATTTAATGGAGAGTTCTTAAATGAACTTGTGCTTAATTGCTATATGTTTGTGGGGAGTGTGGTTGTGGAATTTTAAAGAGGATGCTTGTATCTTTTTCATCTCCTAGGATGAACGCTAATTAAGTATCTATTACTATGTTATATCATCTAAATAAGTTGATATGAGTATGTCATTATATAGTATCTCCATCTTCCTTACAACTTGAGATATCTTTTGGCTGTATTCATTATGATCCCGCGATTTTCGTATCTTTGTTAATTTTATTGACAAAAAGGGGAAGAATTATTTAGTAGTTTCATACTACATACATATGGTTTACGGATCATTATGTAAGGGGGAGTGAATTATTTAGCAATAGGTTTCACCTATTATATAAAAGATGTAAGTATTGATTAATGGGGAGAAACATATCACTGTAGTATTACTTGAGAGTTGAGATATAATTGAACTTTGGAGAGAAGATAATAACATTTTGTTTCTGTGTAACGACGAGAGTTGTTTTATCTACGAATCTTCAACAACAACGATGTTGAGTTGAACACGTTCATAATCATTGCGGCCTGAAATAACGAAGAGTTCAAGGAGAGTTGAAGAAACCAAGGAAATCAAGGCATGATGGATCGAGGAGTTTTTCAAAGCTTTATTTTTTTTATCCATATGTATTAATATTTTTGTCACTAAAATTGACAAATGGGGAGATTGTTAGAGCATTGCTTGGTCGAACTCACAAGTGTTGCTATATCAAGCTTGTTGTCAAATTTAATTGTCAAAACTATATCTTGATTTCTAGTCTACAATTAGTTAAGTCTCGGTCTAAGATAGAGGTAGTTGAGAAATGAACCAGTCATCATTTGCGTTCTAACATTTGAAGGCGAAGATCAACCGAAGCTTTTGGAGAACTTCATCAACAAATGGTAAGTGAAGACTTAACCATCTATTTCTTAAGTTATATTCACCTTTCTATCCTTGAAACGATTATCGCATAACTAATTAGAGTATCCTTCATAGACAAGACTTTTGAGTCGAGAACTAATTATTTAGTTTACGAACTTCTCGAAATATAATGACTAAGCTTAATGAACATTTGTTCATACTTGATCAATTCTGGTGGAGAACAATTTATTATTCGGAACCAAATCATGATTCAATTTTATCATTTGAAAATAGCCTGGAGCAGTGATATATGTCATTGATGTTATTCGGGAATGTTTCGAATTGATTTAGATTAATATAGAACTACGTACTATATTCGGGATACAAGGTAATGTTATCAGTCTTACAAATTGAGCTAAATGTTAAATGTCTGAAGCCATATTACATGTAATCGTACACGTAGAGTAGTAGCTATACATCGACTTGCAGATTTGTGTAATATGCATATTTGTATGCACATCATTGGAAAATCTGTTTGTTTCGTGATCCAGATAGTTTTGTATATTCATATAAAAACCATTTTAGAATTGTGGTAAGGGAACCGGGTTTAAGTATCCAAAATGGTATGCGAACCAATACAGTTCTATGTTATTGAACCAGTTTAGTACCCAAACCGGTACGCAAAATGAAAAGGTTTTGTGAACTCCGGAACCGGTAAAGTCTTAAGGTTTCCAAACTGGTTCGCAAACTGAAAAAGTTATGTGAAGTCCGGAACTCATGTTTGCACCTAAGTTTGCAAACCGGTACGTGAACTGAAAAAGTCTATCAACTCCAGAACTCAGGTTTGCTTATAAATTTGCAAACCGGTCCACGTACCATGACTCAGCCGATTCACGAACGACTCATGTACTTGTACTTTATGCATTTACAAACTATGTCGATTGTGTTCAAATGCGTTTAAATTATTTATACGAGATGATTTGCATCTAATCAGTTATGTAATTAACACTAGAGTTATTTGATCACATGATTGTGACTCAATATTAATGTCTTTGTGTTCATGAAAATGAGTGTTAAGCTTTTAAGTTAAAACCGGCTAGTTTCGGCTAACCATGTTGAACATAGTCTTTGTACACATTTCGGTTACGGTTTACTAACTAGAGTGTATATCTTGTTTATGTGAATAAGATTCAAATATTTCATCTAATGGTGAATATTTTTTGCCTGGTTCCAAAGCTATCTTAGCTTGAACCTAAAACAACCTATGCTTTGAAGTCTATATAAGGGGAATTATTGGCAACTGGGATTTTTGAATCCCGACAATACTTTTTGGTGTGTCCTAGTTGTATCTAGAGTCGTCCTCTCCAGAAATACTTTTAGGGTTTAGCGAATATCAAAGACTTTATTGGGATTCGTGAAGCCAGGTCAAGTTATCTTTTATCTTGATAAATTAAGTATACTGATTTTGTTCGACTGTTGATTTATCACTTGAACAAGATAGATAAAAATAATAAAGTTCTCTTCGTCTGAATTTTGTAATTCCACAAGTTTTATACTTGTGAGGTGAATAATAATCTAGGCTACACTTCGTGTTGCATAAGCCCATATTTTGAGGATAGCCATACTTTTATCAAGTTGCTATCGATTTCCATCACATGGATCTTACGTTTGATCTAATCATCCGTTTCGATCGTAAATCAGGAAACAAATTATATATATTTGGTTTAAACTCTTCAATTGAGTTGAAGCAACTCTTAGTTGGTGTGACGTCATCTAAGGGAATCAATTGCGCGGATTCTTGCTGGGATATTTCAAGAGGAGTAAGGAGCGCGATTGTACCTGAATCTATGGGAGACTGAGTTCGGACTCAACTACATTCCATACTGAAGTTAATTGGTAGTAGGAAAGTGTTTGTAGCAACTTAATACAGTTTGGTGTTCAATCTGTACTAGGTATCGTGGTTTTTCTAAATTTGCGGTTTCCTCGATAACAAAACTTCTGGTGTCAGTATTATTTCTTTTTCCGCATTATATTGCTTATCTTTATAATAGAAACATCACAGGTTGTGCGTTGATCAATCATCAAAGTAGATACGTCCGACCTAGTTTGTTGGATACGACTTGATTGATCCTTGGACATTGGTATTTGGTACCATCCAAGAACTCTCTTTGTGATTAGGTTCACAAATTCAATTTTGTAAACGTTATAATAGCAAGAGAGATTGAGATATGACTCTAGAAACTTTCCTTGATTGAGTTTTAAATCTCGGAGTTGTGTTGAGTTTGTCCATACAGATTGCCTACGAAAAATTTGGTGGTGTATTTTGGTACCCCCAGAGTTTTGAAGAATCAATCCATTGAAAAAAATGGCTTGGCTACAAGAACATGCAGATATATGGGAAAACTGCTAGATTTACTAAGGCAGTCAGAGGGGACTACATCGCTATCAGCTGGATGGCTTTATCAAGATTAGAAGGAATTAAAAATTGTATCAAGGATTTATAATATTTGAATAAAAATTTAATAGTAATTAACTCTTGTAAGAAAGCCAACAAGGCAGCTGTTACATTAGCTAACAAGTGATATAGTTTTGAAAGTGGTAGTAAAGTTCGTTCAACTCGGACTCGATAAGATTGGGTTCTAGACTTAAAATGAAAATAGAAAATATATATACAAAAGGTTTGTCACAATGTCGAGAGAGACTGAGACTCAGGATTCCACCAAATTCCATTCATGTGACTCAAATAATAATTCCAATCAATTATAGTTCAAATAATAAAAATATGGACTCTTATTCTTTGCCAAAAAGTAGATTTTTGAAAAGCAATGATTGTAAATCAAAAGCATGATGTATCAAAAATACATAGACCAAGCATACACCATCAAACGAAATCACACCCATTCAATAAAAATCATAAATCGATTAAAAATCAATGCAAATAGTCATAAAAGAATTATTAGAATTACCATATGCGTGAAATAGGGCTTCCTCCGTCATCCCAGTGTTAGGGTTTAGCTTCTCATATCAAAAACAGGCTCAAAAGAATAAATCATGGCTCAAAAGTTGTTTCTATTGAAGAGATGATATGATTCAGTGAATATGCAACGACGTACTGGCGTTACAGAGTTCACTGTTACAAGAGGTGTGGCTAACTGAAGATAAATGTGGCTGTTCAGCTGTTACAGAGAGAATATTGTAGCACTGTTGCGAATTTGAGACGCTGTTCTTCGTTGCAACGCTTGTTCTTCAGCAGCAGCAGCAGCAGAGACAGGCTTCCTGTAATCTCCGATTCTCTCCTCCTGAGCTCTCCTTTCGACCCCAAACTCTCGAAACCCCTTCTTGAGACCCTAGGAAGCCTATTTATACACCACAGGGCGATTAAATCTCTCCCAAACCGCTTCGAAATCTCTTCTTTCCTTCCTTGGCAGTCACGGCAATAATCTCTTCCCTAATTCGTTTCACGCGTTTCTGAGCTCTCCCAATTATATTAAACTCCTCCTTAGATAGAATATGTATCTTTGGGACGAATTTCTTACCTTTATGATAGCAAAAGGAATAAGTCCTAAAACTTTGTTTTAACCTAAACCTGCAAGTATACAGGATCTAAATTAGTGAGTGAGCAAATAAGGGGAAGTCCACAGGGACAAGGAGGGAGCTGGTGTTGTTTTCTAAATCTTTCTACTGATTTCTAAGTTTCCTAACTATTTCTAGTGACAGTGAATAAAAGCACTAGGGCATTTGAATCCACCTAATAATCCTAAGCTAAGGCAATACCTATTCAACTTATGTTCTTGTTCCTTTCCAGGGAAGGATAAAATGGATAATATGCCAACCATTCTCACTAACTCACCCCTAGCATAAACTGTCTTCTTACAGTACAGCCTATCACAGGTTCATTTGATCAATTTAGCTAACTATCATCCCTAACAGGATAAAATGGATAATAATTCTAGCTATGTTATCTAATTCACTCCTAGCATGAACTGTCTTCTCACAGTACAACTCATCACAAGTGCATTTGAATGCTTTAGCTAGTAATCATCCTACAACAGTGAACATCATAAGAACATTAAATTGAACAGAAATTTTCTAAACATATGACTAAGGGTTTCATCTAAACCCTAGCAAGAGTAATTAGAACATACTAGACATGGTGAACAAATACAATTGAAATTACTGAACTTGAAATTAAACAAGAAGTAACAGTAGAGAGCACTGGCTAGTCCAGGCCTCTAAGGTGGTGCTCTCGCTAATCCAGGCATGCCCATTACAACATCCCAAAGCATCTATTTATACTCAATTACACTTTACAAGCAAAACCCCCAAAACAGTAAATTAGGGTTTCTGAAAATTGAAATTCAGTTTACTTAATCTTTGATAATGGCTTCTGTACGTCGACCCATTCCTCTATTTCTTCTCCTGATGCTACCCATGCCTCCAATTTGTGTTATTTCTTAACCTAATTTACCAAACTCACACGCCTAGGGTTTCTGAGAAGAGGCGAGTGAATTAGGTGAATTAGGTCTCTGAAATTAGAAGGGAATAGGTGATGGATGATGGGGTGATGAGGTTGTTGGTGATTTGAGAGCTCGGTGGTGGTTGTGGTGGTGGCAGAGAGTTGGTGGTGGCATAGTTTTCTCTGCAGACGGTGAGGGAGAAGATGGAGTCGATAGAATTGGAGAAGGGTGCGTTTGTTTTGCGGGTATAGGTGTTAGGTGTTGTAGTGTTGAGCGGTTGTAGCAAATTCGATGTCCAGCGAAGATGATATGTTGGATGATCACATCTGGATTGAATCGAACGGCTAAGATGGAACAGGCTTGCAGCGACCGTTGTATGCGTGATACAACAATTCTGACGGCTTAGATTGGAGTTAGGTACTATGATGTTTGACAGGAGCTTCAAGATTTGATGCTCGGTGATGAGGCGACCGTTGGATGATGTGATGGATCCAATCTGACGGCTCTCATGGAAATGGGTATGGATATTGGAAATGGATTTGGGTAAGGGTTTTGGGCCTTGGGTATGCCAAGCCCATATCTTCTTTAAGGACAATTCTTCCTCTTCAAGCCCACTTCTAGTTGATCCGGCTCTTGCAAACATCATTCTTCGCTGCCTTTCTGCGGGAGTCTTTGCCGTTTCTTTGCTCTTTTCGCTCCGTGAGTTAACCAGGCTTTATTTAGTACCTAAAAATGCAAAATTAATTAATAAAAATATTTATTCTTGAAAACAATGAAAATACAGAATATGGGATAAAATGTAGAATTAATGCACAAAAGATGAGTTAAATGCCAAGAAAAATATATAGAAATATGCACTTTTTAGCACTCATCACTTTAATCTCTCTGAATGTCCAAAAACAAACTCGACAGGGACCGTGTTTCCTTTTTTACTCTGTTTCCTTTTTCCGGCAATTCCAGCCCAATTCGATCGATCCAAACGCATGTATTAAACCTGTTTTGCTCTATCAAGTCCAGCCCAATCGATTCCAGTGTTGAATCACCCTGAAACTCGTCCAAATCTTCAATCCAAAATCAACAGCGTCTGCATGCATTTTTCCCTCCAAAAACCGTTTTAAACGTGAAGAAGAAGGGTGTCCCCCTATCCAGTTCCGGTGTCCCTTTAGCACATGCCTAGAAATGGGTTACCCCTTATCCAAAGCGAGAGTCCGAATAGCAAATGTCCTCCCAGGTGCCTTTAACAACTTTTCGAGCCAATTTCGCCGCAAAAGCTTATTTCTCCAAAAACACCTACAAAGAGATAAAATACCGAAATAAGTACAAAAATGGGTACTAACAATATACACAATAGAGATGAAAATAGACACATAAATGCGTCTATCAAATACCCCCAAACTTATTATTTGCTAGTCCCGAGCAAATCAAAACTACAAAATAAAATTCTAACTCACTGTCGCAGGCATCGTCGATTGCATTTAGCGTATGCAATAAGCCTTTAAACCCCTAGGTGGCCCTAGTGGCGGAGTGTTGTCTCCGGAGGGCTTACAAGAGATATACCCACAAAACCTTTACTCCAGACCTTATCTATCTACGCAGAACCTTGGAAGGCACTAAAGAATCTCCTTGGTTGGCATACTTATTGACTACAGGAGGAAGTACCCTGATGCGAAATTCCAATTGATGTACACGAGTTTGCACTCAAGCATACTAAAATTCATATATAAGTGACAGAGCCCTACTCAGATAGTTGCACTATGGACATCATATTCGGAGTCAAAACTAATCACATGGATAGATCAAGAAGATGGATATAGAAAAACATAGATGGTTTTGATGTTTACTAAGTGAACGGCGTTTCCCATATTTGTCTGAAGGCCTCCGCCAAAATGAACCTATCCTAATGGATTGAGATATTAGTCTGACTAATATCAACACACTGGCATATACAAGGGAACCAGTGGTCGATAACCTAATCTAGGTCAACACAACTGGCATATACAAGGGTACCAGTGGTCGACTTTATTGAATTTGTTCCTTTTGGTCAAATGGTCTGGTCTCAATTTTTTTTTTCTTTTTTTTTTTGGTATCTCAATCACTCTAATTCACCCTAACATTGGTAACAACTTGAATCGTGAGCCCCACCTAATCACTTAGAGAACATAGTTTAAAAACAAAATAAAATAAAAATAGAAGTGAAAAGGACTCAACGAGATATGGTGAAACTATCATGTTATTTCTAACACCTGAGCTATGTGCTTTTTTGAATAGACTCTTCTAGATGTTGCCATCTAATCAGATTGGTTCCTCAACTCCTACAATCAAAATGCTTCCATCCACTTAGATTGGTTAGTGCAATCCTAAATAGACATAAATTTCTAAGCTCTGGAGTTTATTTATTCATACTGCAACTAAAAAGTTTCTCCGATACCCCCAAACTTAAATCTAACATTGTCCTCAATGTTCTAAAGATAAATTAAAAGAACGAACAAGGAGAAACTGTTACCATTTGAAGCAAAAGAGATAAGGAAAGATATTACCGTGTCGCATGAATGTTGGGTTACCTCCCAAGAAGTGTTAAGGTTAAAGTCTTCAGCCAGACTAAGAAAGGATTAGTCACCTCATAGAATCATACAGTAATAGCCGAAATTTCTGTGGGTCATCAAAACCAAATAGAGCTATCACAAATAAAAGGAATCTGCAACCTGTCAAGAAAATAAACAAATAAAGCACACCCTTGTCTAGTTTCCCGTTTAAGATAACTACATCTAGCTGTGGTTCAGGTTCAGGTTCTATAACTGGGTCCAAATGAAATATTTTCATGGGTTGGAATTCCTCAAAGCTAAGATACGGTTCAGGTATTAGAGTCTGAAGAAACTCAAGTAAAAATTTAAAAGCACATAATAATAACCTGAATAATTGAGGATCCTTAAAGTCAATCAATTTTGACTCACACAATCGACCACGATGAAACTGGTGGTCAATCTTAAGCAAATGTATCAACCCTAATCTCTTAAAGTAATTAGGTTTAGTCTCAAAACTAAATAATTGACACATCTGAAATTTATACGTTCCCACAATTGGTTGAAAAATATTTGGTGGGAAAACAAAGTCGATCTTGGTATCATAGCCTGGTCTAACCACATCAACCAGAGGATGGGTTTCTAATAACTGAACTTCGTTATGGACATCACTAGGTTCAGGAAAACGTGTATGAAGATAATCTTGTAAAATGGTTGAGGAAAATATGTCAAGTCCCAAGTGAGGGACCTTTCTAATAGTTAAAGCACATGGAGAATGATAATCACCCCCAAACTTTGAGTTTTCAGTGTCTCTAGAAAGACTAGTCACAACTTCCCTAATTTCTAGGTCATCAGATTCCTGAAAATGGGCAATTGATTCTTCTAAGTTGTTATCGGAGGGTGCATCCTCACTCATCATATTTGAAAGCTCTACGAGTTCATCTTTTTTGTCTAAGACTAATGTTTCTAAATCGCTAGACTCTAAAACAATATTCTCAGAAAAAACTCGTTCCTCTAAACCATCGTTGGCTTCGTAATCATAAGGAAATACTACATCGTCTAAAACGGGAGTATCTCTAATCAAATCCTCGTCCTTTTGAATAGGTGAATAATTATTAAAATTATTTGGATTTTAACTAGAAATAATATTGTTATTAAGCTCAACTGGAGTAACAAATTCCTGATCGCTATGCCTACTTATTTCAAATTCTTCATCAACACTATCCTCATCATAATCATCATAATAACATGAAAATGGTTGAACCTCATCTAAAAAAGTAGTGTTACCAATTCTAACCTCGGCATCTTGATTATGCAAATAACTATCCTCATTTTCAAGGGTACTATTGGAAACACTATATTGGAAATTAAGACTATCTTGAGCAGTTCTATTCTGGGCCTCTAACAACATTTTCTGAGTCGACTCACAAGACTTCCTTATGGTATCGTGTATAGAAGGTTCACTCACGGGTGCATTTTGTTTATTCATTTCTAACACAAAACCTATTTGTATTATCAGTTAATTGTTTGAGAGACTCTTCTAGAGGAAGGACAGGTTCAGAAGGATCATAATAGGGACTAGTTTTCAACATTTTCATTATATTGTCCAAAGACGAGGAACTAGTACTATAATAATCCTTATTTTGTTGCTCGTATGACCGGTGTGTGTGTATAGTAATTGGGCTCACCATGGTATGAGTCGTAACCTTGAAAAGGTTGATGTTCCCAATCACTATTCACACTATGGTTAAAATTGTAACATCCATTTTGAAACTCAGTCGGATATTCGTTGTATTGGCTATTGTAATACCAGTTCGACATTCTATTGCAGGGGTGTGAGTTGTCACACAAAATAAAACCCACTGACAGGGGATTCGTGGGTGGATAAAATCTTACCTCCCGTACCAGACAGGCGATGAACCGTTGAAGTCGACTCAGGCCACCGACTCCGATGTCAGTGTACGAACCCGAGGGGCCGAGACAGTATCGTAACTGTCGTCCTTCCCTGCAAACAGTTTATATTTAATCTTAACCCTTCCTTAGGGTTTTAAAAATAATGTCCAGTCCAAAAATAAAGTCCAAAAAGTGTCCAAAAATAAAAAGAAAAATTACAAAAACTAAAACTAAAACCCTATTTACAGTTTCTAAAAATAAAACAAAATAATTATATACAAAATATTCTTCTTCACTTCTTTTGGATTCCTCTTTTCTTTCCTTCTTTGGCGATGCTTTCCTTTTATAACACTTTTTCTTTCCTTGTAGCTTCGATCGAAATCTGAAAAGAATCAAAAAAAAAAAAAACAAAGGCGTAAAAGAGAACAAAAATTCTAAAAGAAATAAAATAAATCTAAAACCTAATACAAATCCGCGTCGGCGGCGCCAAAAATAATCCGCAATAATCCGCGTCGGCCGCACTTCATATCCAGGATAATCTGGTTGGGTCTCATAACCTATCCACGACCACCAATTTCCTATCTAGCCAACTAGATATCCAGGCTGTGGCCACCAATTCAATAGCTAGCCAATTATCTAGCCAGGGCATGGCCTCCTTATCTCTCGGCTTAACCTAGTCATCAGGCCACGACCTCCTTGTCTTCAGGCCTAGCCTATCCGTGGCCACGACCACCTTTCCTTCCAGCCTAGCCATGTTTCGGCCTAGACTAGCCATCAGTCCACAGCCTCCTAGTCTCTAGGACTGGCCAATCTAGTAGACACGGCCTCCCTATCTCCCGGATTGGCCTATCCAGTGGCCACGGCCACCTTGTCCATAGCCTAACTAGCTACGACATCCTAATCTCTTGGCCTGGACAAGCTAGTGTCCACGGCCTCCCAATCTCTTGGATTGGCCTATCTAGTGGCCACGACCACTTTGTCCCTAGCCTAACTAGCTACGGCCTCCTAGTCTCTTGGCCTAGCCAAGCTAGTAGTCACGACCTCCCCATCTCTCCGCCTGGCCTAGATAGTGACCACGACCTTCTTGTCTTGGTCTAGCCATATCCAAGACACGACCACCTTGTCTCCTAGACAATATCGTGCCACAGTCACGACCTCCTTGGCTCTTGGACTAGCCTAGACATATGGCCACGACTACGTTACTCCAAGACTAGCACCCATGTCCATGCCGACTCGGCTGGGTATCGACTAGGTCGCGCCCCGTGTCGCGACTTAGCTAGCTACTAACTTGGTGCACTATGATATCTATGTGTATTATTATGGCTAGCTGATTACAATGCCATTTTATGGCAAACTCATTATTAGTCACACATAACCTTGGAGCCGAGTTGTCTCTTCAATCTATGCCACTTCGATAAAATCTGGCTAGCTTAGGCTATTACTCAGTCAAGTATATCGTGGAAACCTGGATAAGACTAGAGACAGTCCATGACTCTACTAATTCCTACGAGAAATCAAAACATGTTACATGGGGGAATTATTCATGGGTGTTGGTATGGTGGTTTACAGCAAAGTGCGACATGACAACATCCCATGATAAGGAAGTTACAAGTAGTGGCAACGATTGAGAGCGGTTAAAATAAGTGTCTAAGTAATGGAATGATAGTTTACGGGTTTCCAGAAACTTCCCTAACATCATGGGCGTAACCACACCATTATCCCACTATCTCCATCTCTCCACTACTTACGAGGAAACAATGAATGTTCCCTACAACTATAAATAGTCTACCTTGTCTATTCAGAATACAGAACAAGCTTATCATTACCAAGCTCTTCTTCCTCCATAGTTCAATAACCTCACACCCAATTCAATCACCACTGATTTCCTCAACTTTCTTTGCTTTCCCTCCCCTAAGATCAACCCATTTTATCTCTTTGTAACTAAAGCGAAACGTGAACGGCCAACTTCTTAGTTTAGGTTCGTTTTGGATGATTTTGATTTTCGAACCTAAAGAAAGTACTTTGAGTATTAACAATTGGCGACCACAGCCGTAGATCAATATCCCGGCTACAAATTTATTTTTTCATTGTCTGAAGGAAAAAACGAAATGGTGGATCTTAGGTCTAGTTAGGTAACCAATCCAAATGCAAGCTCAACACCCACCCCTAATATAAACAACACCGGTGGCGGATCAATCTCAGAAGGTAATCCTAATTCCAACAGCACCGGTGGCAAGACTCCAGAGATCACTCCTCCAAACATGTCCGATGAAAACAACAACACTCATTTCCCTGCCGCCGAGGATGCCAGGAACGAGAAGCATGCACCGCCAACCATAGCTGATTTGATGAAAAAGAAAGATACCTTGGATGAAACACAAGTAGACATAGCCACCACTCAGAAGGAATTTTTCACCTATCTGAAGACTTTCATGGAGAGGTTAACACCCGAGCAGCGTCATCACCAAATGGAACAAGCTAGGAACGCATCTATCGGCCGAGCCGACATCTCCAGAGTCAACACTCAGGAAGATGATGAAGTACGTGTTATTACTAACCACATGTCAGAAGAGAGCCAACCACATCAAAACTTCATCACTCGGGAAGTGCTCGAAAGTCTCCTCCATAACCGTGGAAAAGAAGATTCTCATTCATTCCATCAACACCAGCCTCCCTACCCAATAGAGATCCAGAGGATTCCACTGCCAAGAGGGTATTCATCTCCTCCTTTCTCATTATATGATGGTATGGGAAACGCCAGAAAACATGTCTTCCAATTCCTGTAGTCGTTAGGAGAGCATGGGTATAATCAGGTGTTACGACTCAAAGAGTTCTCCAAATCTCTTACTGGGAGAGCTTACACATGGTACAACAATATCGCCCCCAACAAAATCTCCAGTTGGTCTCAGATGGTTAATATTTTTTACAAAAAATATTTCTTTGTCTCGGAGCAAATCACACTTTAGAATTGGGCAGAATATTCCAGAGAAATAACGAGCACCCTAACGACTTTGTGAAAAGGTTTCAGACTCAAGCTCCCGACTGCCACGATCAGAATGTGACTGAACTACAATTAGTGGATCTATGTATCAATGATACGATCCCTGTCTATCTTGTCTTGTTAGAAAATTTACGATTCCAAACCTTCTCTAAGTTACATGAATCTGCTAAGCGGTCGGCAACAACGGCTCCAACCTTGTTGGAGAGAACGAGGCCCGCCAGAGAGGAGAGTTGTGGAGACACTCACGGATATAGGAGCCTAGTAAACAAGCAATACTCTGATCAACCATCCATAAGTGTTGTCACCAATGAAGGGACTAAGAGGAAGGCTACACCTCAGCCGACATCACAGACTAAGCGTTTTGCATCAAGACCAACCAAAGTTATGCGCCAGCAAAAACAACAACCAAAAGCAGATCCATCATCTCCATGTTTTCCCCTTCCCATGGAGGAAGTCCTCGAATTGTTATAAGTATGGATACAATATGGAGCTATAAAGTTTCCACCTGTGCGACGTCCACCAACTGCCGAAAAAATGTCAGACCCGAAATATTGTCGCTTTTACAGATTTGCCAATCACCCCACTAGTGAATGAAACAGCTTGAAGCGCATCTTTAAGGAAAAAGTAGATTCAAGAGAACTGCAACTGTGGACTGAAGGCGTTCACAAAGACCCCCTCCCTGTCAGGAATATTACTCTTTCTAGATACTCGGTCAACAAAACTGTCCAATCTATCATGGAACGTATATGCGAGATTCTCCACCTCTCAAGAGCACAATGCAAAGACATTTTCTCCCCCATTAATCGTGTTGTGTCTGGTAAGCGTTTACTCTTTGCTGAAAAAGATACTTTGGAAGATGTAGCTGTCAAACATAATGGTAAGCCTGGATAGGGACTTCTCACTACTGCTTGCCTCAAGGATGCTTAATTTGAGCGAGTGTTTATCGATACAGGGACCGACGTCAACATCATCACTATCAAGACTTTGAGGACGGTAGGTGTGATAGACCGAAAAAATTACGCCTGGAGCGCCAGGGAGCGTAAACCACAACTCTTATCGATGCACCATGATGAAGCTCCGATATGGGCATTAAAGCTAGGAAAATGCACGTTCATTTTCCCGTGCAAGCATGCTAGTGGATCATGATGCAGCTAAATTAGCTTCCACACCGTTCCAACTTACCCTTGTTCCGCAAAGGGTTTATTAAGAAAATAAAAACTTTCTTTAAACGGCAAAAACGGCCTTTTGAGGCTCTAAATGATGGAATTTGGCTAAAATTCCAAGACGGTGATGCGGAGGATCATGTCTTGATCGTTGGGTTGTTTCCAATCAATTTAGACCCGTCTTGAGCTAAATTACGACAATAGGGTTTTTAGCCTCCAGATAGGCTATAACTTGCTCATCTGTATCAACTTGTCTCATTAAGTTTGGCCACAATCACCTCCTGTGTCGATCTACCGAGCCCAATGGTATGAGAGGATAATGTGCCACAATCATCTCCCAAATATATGATACGAGCAACAAAGTGCTGAACCGAAAATGATGCAACTCATTGTGGATGCCTACGTACCCTTCCCTACTCTAAAGGGATCAAGCACAGACCGTAGTTCATCCTCGAAGGGACAGAAGCTTAATCCAACTCATTTGCAAGGCCGTGGCCAAGCAATAATGGTAATGGCCTAGTCCGTATAGGTTGTTTCATCAAAATTCATCCAAGTGATGAATACTTGGTCTGCGACATGGCATAGTGAAGCCCATTCTTAATAGGATCCATTGGTAAGTCTACGCATCTATAATGAGGCCTAAACATGATTTATACTCTTCCGGCTAAGCTATGAATATTACTTGGTTCATGGTACGCATATGCCCCTTCAACCAACTACCCCTCCCTATATATGTTAACTTGACATTTTTACAACTTAAATTAGGGGATGAAAAATCATTCATCAACTTCCAAGGCCGTGATGGCTGAAGATTACCACCCTGTTCAACTGCAATGTACGGCCGTGATGGTTGTACATTCAGTTCTGGCTCACAGGACAATTTCAATACCCGGCCATGGTGGCTGAACATTTCCTGAGCCATGTCCATTGAAAGGCCATGATGGATGTATTTCCGGCTTTGGTCCATAGCCCGCTCCAATGTCCAACCGTGATGGTTGTACATTACCAAGGCCAGCCAGATATGGCTTGTTGCAATATTGGCCATAGGCCAATGACCTACGTGATGCACCGTTATGACGCTACTTTGTTCTAGGCCAGCCACGCAACTGGCCTAATGCATCCTTTGATGCAAGATTGTCCTTTAGCCAATATAGCTTACATCTTACACCCTCTTGGTGCCATATTGGCCTTGAACAATATTCCCACGCGATTTGCCATTTTTGGCAGCGTATTGGCCTAGGCCAATGTTCCTTTTACTATGCAACGGAAGCTTTGGATGAAGATTCATCTCAGGCTATGGTGCATCTCTGAGCATGCTCCATGCTAAAAACACAGGGTGTTACAATATTCACCCCTTTAAAGAATTTCGTCCCTGAAATTCAAAACAAAAACTATTGTGGACAAACTCTTCGGTTTGAATTCCTGAGCATAAGTCCCATACCAGATGCTCAGAAATCACAAGGTTTCTTCAGTTTTCATGGAACATCCATTAGGACCTTCCGAGAAAACGTCCCATACCGCACACTCAGGAATCCAAAAAGAGTCCACAACGTAACCAAGAATCTCAATAGGCCAGTTGACTAAAGGATATCTCAAGTAGGTATCCTAAGTGGCGTCTCATACCACCACCCAGGATTCCTTAAAGTTCACAAGGTTTAAGATGTCATCGAAATGACAAAATCCTAGCGCAGTACTGTGTGGAACAGAATCTAGTTGTCCACCGTCCTTGACGGTCATCCAGGTCGCCACTTGTAAGTAGGATGCTAGCCGAGCCTGACAACGCACACCATCGACCAGTGCCAATGTGTGGGGATGATCAGTCCCATCGTCTATCCATCGTCCCAGACGGTCTTCCAGATACCCACTCGTAAGTAGGGTACCACTTAGGCCAGGAAAACTCACAGTACTTAGAAAAACTCAACTCGATTCGCACAGTAACTGGCATAGCAGTTAC